>NC_133617.1:514219399-514321899 GCF_048593235.1 Sminthopsis crassicaudata
CCCACACATACATATGTGCACATATACAGCTACATTTACATATATGCACACATATGCCTACATATACACATATATGCACATAGATACCTACATCTACATATATATATTCACACATATACCCACACATACAGCTACATTTACATATATGCACATATATACCTACATATATGCACATATATCTATGTGTACATATACATGCACATATATACCTACATGTATGTATATATGCACATATATACCTCCATATGCACATATATACCTCCATATGCACATATATACCTACATATACACATATATGCACATATAAGCCTAAATATATACCTACATATGCATATATGCACACACGTGTGTGTGTGTGTGTGTGTGTGTGTGTGTGTGTTTGTGTGTGTGTGTGTATAATATAGAGAGAGGAATCTACCCTGCTTCTGGTGGCAGAATAGCAGAGTGGGTTGAATGTTAGACTTAGGGTCAGGAAGACAGATTCACTCATTTCTCTGACACATTCTCTGGGTGAAATCCTAGTCAAGTCTCTAAACTAGGACTCATTTGTACTCATTACACAATATACACAATGACTACAAAAATTTGTATTCATTTATAACAAGGGGATAATGATAGGAGTAGATAATAACTACTTCACATGATTGTTGTGAGAATAAAATGAGGTAATGTTTATAAAGTGCTTTGTAAACTTTGAAGCCCCATACAAGTGTGAGCTATTATTATTGCAATCTCTCCTCACAAGCTTTCCCTTACCAATCTAATGAGTTGCTATCCCGTAAGTATGAAGCATATGGGTTTAGCCTGTTGCTTAACAAACTCAAGCTGTGGTTGGGGGCATGAGGGTTGAGGAGGGGGCAGTAAATAATTATGCTAATTAACAGGTTGGGGGGACACATGATGTTATTCCCATGGAATTCCCCGAGAAGCTGGAAACACTTAACTGTGAAAACTACATGTGGTCAAATAACCAATAATTTGCTTAAGAAACCCACATCTGGTTTGCCGGCTAAAAGCAGGGGTTAATAGTTTGTCGGGGCAGCCAGTGGCAGAGAGTAGCTCTATGATAAACACCAAAGCTTTAACGGCAGGAAATAGACTTGTTCTCGTAGCATAAGCATTTACATTGGCCGCTCACCAGGATGAAACATAAAAAGGGGCTTGTTTGGTTTACTCTCTTCCTTCTTTGCTTTCTAACCCACATCTCCAGCGCGCCTTTCACGCGTGTCTATTTGAGGATGAGTTAAGCGAAGGCGCACACACCTGAGTCCCGGGATTACATTTCCGTTGTGATCTTCCACCCAAAGACTAGAGAGAAATGAGGCTTAATTATGTCAACAAAACTTGTATTAGCCAGGCAGGGTGACAGAACCAGAAATACAATATACAGAATGACTATACAAAAAGGTAAATTGAAAGAGTAATTACAAAAATCCTGAAATTGAGCATTGTGTAATTATCATAACCAAGCTTGTCAACAATGAAAAGCTGAGAAAAGGAACCGCCTCATTTTTTTCTTTTGCAGAGGTAGGAGATTATGAACATGGAATAGTATACACACACACATATGTGTGTGTATATATACATACATATATGTGTGTGAAGATATATACATGTATGTGTGTGTAAATATATATATATACACACACACATACACACACATATATACACACATATTTATGTGCTACTAGCCCATTGTGTTCATTAGTTTTGTAGAACTTTTTTCTTCTCATTTTATTTTATTTTTGTTTGTTACAAGATTTGCCTCATTGAATAGAGAGGCACACTTTAAAAACTGAAGGTGAAGGCAAAACAACATATGCTATCACTTTAATTTTTAAATGTGTTATATCAATAAAAATGGGGAAAGTTTCAAGTGGACTTTTTAAAGCAATTCTTTTTATAATGATAAAAATTGGAAATTGATTCAGATGAGGAAATTAAAATAATTTCTAGTCATATGAAAAAATTCTCTAAATCACTATTAATCAGAGAAATGCAAATTAAGACAATTATGAGATACCACTACACACCTGTCAGATTGGCTAAGATGTCAGGAACAAATAATGATGAATGTTGGAGGGGATGTGGGAAAACTGGGACACTGATGCATTGTTGGTGGAGTGGTGAACTGATCCAACCATCCTGAAGAGGGATATGGAATTATGCTCGAAGGGCTATCAAACTGTGCATCTAGCAATGTCTGTATTGGGTCTATATCTCTAAGAAACCATAAAAAAGGAAAAAATACTGTGCAAAAATGTTTGTGGCAGCCCTTTTTGTAGTGGCAAAAAACTGGAAACTGAGTAGTTGCCCATCAGTTGGAGAATGGCTGAATAAATTGTGTATTGTTCTGTAAGAAACAATTAGTAGGACGATTTCAGAGACACCTGGGGAGACTTACATGAACCGATACTGAGTGAAGTGAGAAAAACCAAGAGAATATTGTATATGACAATAATAAGATTATGTGATGATCAGTTCTGATGGACGTGGCTCTTTTCAACATTGAGGTGATTCAGGCCAATTCCAATGATCTTGTGATGAAGAGAGATTGCTGCATGCAGAGAGAGGATTATAGGAATGAATGTTGAAAACTATGCATATGTTTTGAAAATAAAAAGCTTTAAAAATAAAATAAAAATATTTTTTAAAAATAAAAATAGATAAAAATTTTTAAAAATTGGAAATTTAGGGGATGCCCATCAATTGGGAAATGACTAAACAAGTTGTTATCATATGATTGTGATGGAATACTATTGTGCTATAAGAAACTTGGGAAGACTCCTATGAATTGACAAAAAGTAAAGGGAACAGAACAAGGACCCAGTAACAGCAATGTAAGGAAAATCAACTGCAAAAGATTTAGCCACTCTGTTCAAAACAATGATACAAGACAATTCCAAAGGAACGTTGATGAAAAACGCTATCCATCTCCATCGATAGAACTGATGAACTCTGAATGCTTTTTTCTGACATACTTTTTTCATCCTATTTTTCTTGTGTTGTTGTTGTGTGTTTCCTTTTGCAGCATTACAAATGTGGAAATATGTTTTTATAACTTCACATATGTAATAGATATATTTCTTGGCTTCTCATGATGTAGAGGAAGGGCAAAAAGGATGAAGAGCATTTAGAACATAAAATTTTGAAAAATAAATGTTAAAAAACTTAAAATGTAATAAAAATTTATATATTTTATTTTTATTCTGTCCTAAATGCACATAAGAAAGGGCAGTTTTTATAGATTTTCCCTGCAAATTTATATTGTAATTCAGGTCACTAGCATTCTTCATCCACTTGATTTTCCCATGTGAATGATCATGCAATAATATTTCAAATGATTATGAATCTCTTTCTTCAGGCTCTGCCAATTCCTAGAATTTAATTCAAAAAGCAAATTATCACATGAAAATGAGAAGATATAGATGACCTACTTTAACATTAAAAATGTTCTTAAACTTAAATTCTGTTCTTGTTCTAGAGCATCACAATGGTAAATACCTTTACAAAGCACATCTGCCTTTGTTTATGTGTTGACTACTGTTTTTAATCAAATGGATTTTGGACAAAGTTATTTCTGTAATTACACCTTTTTAAGGAATCTCAGATGATCTTTATGTATGGATAAAATACAATTTGATTGAAAAGAGCCTGTGAGGCAATATTTTGCTTTATCATATCAAATGTTGGGTTTTTTTTTTTTTGTATTGTAGGTTCTTATACTTTTTGATCAATCTATAAGGATAAAAATTCACTTCAATGTGGAAAATTGCTTATCAAATCTGCCTGTTCTTTATTAAAACTCTTGTAAAAGATACCCTTGACATAGTGATAGATGAATCTCATAAATTTTTTTATACAGATGGGAAAATAGAAATATAGGTCACTTTTCCCTTGGTCATTTTTAAAATATAATATCAAACATTTGGAACTTTTTTTAAGCTGTTGATTTTCTGTGTAAGGAAAATATGTGCCAGATGGTGACATATACCTTCTTTTGTGCTGCTCAAAGGGAAAGTATGTCTTAAATCCAAGGAGTTCATGTTATTTAGATTTTGTTCCCATACCCCATTTAATTGGTTGTAATGTTGACTTAGAAAGAGATTTGATTCATCATAAATACTCATGGTTTTCAATGTGTCATTATTTGTGAAGAGGGAGTTGCCAAAGGGGTGGAACAGTGACTAGTACATTATGGAGAGAAAAAAAATATGATTGAAATTTAACATATTTAACATGTATTGGACTACCTGCCATCTAGGGAAAGGGTGGAGGGAAGGAGGGGAAAATTTGGAACAGAGTTTTGCAAGGGTCAATGTTGAAAAAATTACCCATGCATATGTTTTGTAAATAAAAAGCTATAATAATAAAAAATAAAATAAAATGAAAAATATATATTAAAAATGGGATTGAGGGATATCCTCTATAATAAGAATGCTATAAAGATCTAGCTAGATTTAATGGTTATCTGTGAGACAATCTTATTGACTGTTACATTTTTAAAATTTTTCCAAAGTAGAATAAAGAACACATGAATCTAAGGATTCTCCTTATGAAAATTGTAAGTACCTGGTGGTCAAAGATTCCAATTTTTGTCATTTCTATTTATTCTATTATTTCCTCCAATTTATACATATGTACATAGCTATAGCTATATAATCACATATCTCTACATGCATACAAATATGTACATATACATATATATATACACAAATACACATTAAAAGCAGAGTGTCCCAAAAAGTCTTAATGCAGTTTTAAACTTTAATATATCATGTGTTAGCAGGAAAAGAAATACAGTGTTTTTTCCAGTGATAGAATATATAAAAGCTGTTGAGATGTCCAAATCAAAATTATATGATGGGGTAATCATAAAATGTAAATTGGATGCAAAAAGAAGTATAGAAAAAGCATGAGTTTAAGCAATAGATGTTATACTCACTGTCAATCTTGGAAACTGAGAACAGATACGAGAGTGGTGTTATAGGTGTTCATAAATGTGTTATGACTTAGGAAGTGTCATTCTAAAATTACCTTCCATACTTACCTGAAAAAGCTGGAATTTTTAAAAAGGTGTTTGCAGTAGATAAGAGCTATAGTAGTCTCTGCTATTTAAGCAGGATTTGTCTTTGTTCCCTTAACAAGTTGTCAATGGGCAGACAGATCTACAATCCATAGCAGTGATTCTTAACCTTTTTTGTATCATGGATGCATTTGGCAATATAATAAAGCCTACAAATTCCTTCTCAGAATCAATACACAGGATGAAAAATATTGAAATTATTAAAATATATTAAAGAATAAATGCATGGAGTCCAGATTAAGAAACCTTGCTCTATAGGTATAATTGCTTTCAAAGATCCAAGACAAAAGTTCACACCCTATAAATTCAGCAAGTTTATTGGGGTTCTCTTCTGAGCAAGAGGCATTCTTCATCTACTTAGATTTTTCTGTTTGGTTGGTTAGGTAAAACTGTTCTTTCTGCCTGTTTACTTATTTCTTTGAGGAACTTCTGAAATGTTGCAGAAATTGATACATGCAAGGTTTGAGAAAATAAAATCATATCAGGATAATCAGTCAAGGTAATGGATTCTATTCATCAGCATGAAAATTGTTATATCTTAATAGGGAGACATAGACCCAGCTGAGTTATTTTTCTTTCTTTTTTTTCTTTCTTATTGTCTTTCTCATAGTATAATGTGTATAATGGTATAAAATATGTAACGGGAGCTGTGATAGAGCATTTTAAGCCATGGAAAAAGATAAAACTTAAGTAGGAAGCTTGACAACTATTTTCTCAATATTAAATTAATTGTGAGCATGGAGCCAAATGCATGTGAAACTGATTTAAAGGAAGTTAAATTGGAACCTCTAAGTAGAAACAACTAGTTTGAAAAAAATATTATATTTAATAAACTAGGTAAATAGAGATTTAATATCAGAATGGTATTGACTAAGATGTTTGGTTTACAGAATGACACATTTTCCCTCTGGTAATCCCTTCCTTCAAGCTTGACAGCAGCCACAGAGACCAATTATAGAATTAAAATTAATTCACATTTTTCAGTGTTAGTCTAAAGCCAACAATTTTCTGAAATCCTTCTGGGCAGTTGGAGGATTACTTTCTAAAGAAAATATTGCAGACTTAAGGAAGTGTTATGAATTACAGTAGGTATTCCCTTTTATACTGAAATTTTCCTTTTCATACCTGAAGCCCAGATATCTTTTTTTTTTCCTTCAAGACTGTCTCTGAAGAAGAGACTTTCATTGGAAACCAAGTAGAATGTTGGCAGCCAAGGATGGAGCCCAGTAGTAGGAGCCACAGAGAATGTCTGTTCTTTGTAGGTGATGCTGGAACTGATACATTAACCAGCCTTTAAGCAAGGAAAAAATCACTATTCCTATCAGTCCAGCCAAAGGAAAAAAATGTACTATACTTGTTCATGTCCCAAGAGGCTAAAGAAAGTCATTCAGGCATTGGGCTTGACTGGAAAATCTATTTCATGTCTCTTTCTTTCTAAAATTGTGTTTGATTTTCTTGAGAATAGATGCCTCTAAGCCTAAGGGAACTGTTTATTTGCGAAGGTTTAAATACTTAAGTTCTCTAACTTTTATCTGTAGGGTGTGGGGATGGGCAAAGGGAGGGGAATATATAAAGAAAAGAAAATAGCTAGAAGTATTACTGGTAATTTTGCTTTTATGCAAATTTGCTTGCATCACATTCATTAAATGATTTGAAGAGATAACTATAAAATCTTTGCTCTTAGGCAGATCTAAGTTTTTAATTGGGGTCTCCTTAATCTTATATTTTTATGATTGAGTTACATTATTCCCTACTCCTCTGTTTTCATGTTCCAAGCCACTTCGGTTTTCAATAATTCCTGGGAACTTTATGCTTTTTAGTCATTGGATAATATTTATCTATAAGTAATTGTGAACTTCAGGTAGTAGAACAATTCCCTCTATTGATTCAAGTAGGTTATTGATCTATAGTCTGTCAGTAAAAGGTTAATGACTTGCCTTAAGGTCATAATGAATGATAGATAGAACTTGAACACAAGTCTTTCTGGTTTCTTCCATCCACTGTGATAGAGTCATTTAAAAAATAGAATGCATTATATATTTTCCCAATTTGTCAATATCTTGACTTTGTTGTAATTTGTCTTTTTGTCTCATATACATTGAGTTCTAATCTCTCCATTCAATTTTTTTTCAGGGAGCCCCCTTCTTATATATGATTTTACATCTTCATTTCAAATTATTTATTCTCATTTAATTTTTTCCTTAAGATCATTAAAATCACACATAATTTCATTTTCTGTCTCTTGCTACATTTCAAACTAATGTTGAGAATTCTTATAGCCAAGTCATTTTTTTCTCTGAGGCTTGACTTCTGTTATAGAGTTATTCTCTTTTGATTTTTCTTCATGAGCTTCTCTTAACATCGAGCATTTCTTCTTTACATTTTGGTTCTGGTTTTCTTTCATATCTCCAGGATCAGCTTCTGCGTTAGAACTTTGTCCTAAAAACCAATTCTCTTCCTCTCAGATATTCCTTCTGTATTGCATATGTTGCTAGTACTTCAATTCTAGATCAGGTAGATGGGGCTAAGCCCTTCTTTTCTGTTATAATTCCTGTGACTGATTCTTCAGCTGACTCCATCTGAATTTTGGCTTTATCCCTTCTCCTTTCCTTTGCACAAAGCCTGCAAGGACCCAGGTAGGTTCTGCTTAAATGTTGTTAGATTAAACAGTTTATAGTTACTTATAAGATGGCCATATCTGATTGCTGCTCTAGCGTGGTCTTTTGCAGTGGTACTAATAAGGACATAAGTTTTGGGTTTCTTTAAGGGTGATGGTATATGATGCCCTTAGGCCACCTGGCAACTATATTAACAGTATAGCTCCTGTTTGGATGGGCTATTGGTCAGGACAGTTACTTATTTGTTCCTATAGCTCAATTACAGGTATGTGGAGTTTACTCTGACCTCCATCCTCTTGAAAGCTTGTAAGCACTACATGAACCTGACTCCTTGTGCAATGAACTTTGTTATTATTGTTCACTCATGCCCCATTGGAGTGAGTTTACCCATTTCTTTCTTCATTTTATAGATGAGGAAACTGAGACAAACAGGATTGAATGACTTTCCCAGAATCATAAACTTAGTACACATCTGACTAGATTTGAACTCCACCAAACTGTACTGGATCTCCTGGCTTCTGATTGGTAAGCCTTATTATTTTTAGTCCAACTCAGATGCCCATTTCAAGCCATTTCTGGTGCCATTCCATCCTTATTTCTCACATCTAGCCCTGAGGAAAGTGACTGTCTTTCTTCCTTTCTTTCTTTTTCTTTTCTTTTCTTTTCTTTTCTTTTTTTTTTTTAAGAAGGTGGGGTATGAGTAGATGAACTGTACCTGTGATTTCTTTGAAATCAGGAGCTTCTGGGGTGAAAATTCACATTTTATTATTTTTTCTTATATTTGTATTCTTAACATTTCTGGGTCAGAGGGTGATAAAAATAACATGATTTTTAAAATATCAACAGACAATAATTTACTGATACCCTAAATGGAAGATCCTTTTGCTCATGGCACTGGATTATATCAGTCTTGCTTATTATCTTTCTATAAAAGAAACCAGAAGAAGGAATATAAGATTACATAGAAAGTTAGTTCACAAAAAGTCCTTGAAGTAGCAAAGGAATTGATAAAAATGGATTCTATCACATATCCATAAACTATAAGAAATATAATTTCATGGAAAATGTGGTTGTTGGGTATTTGTATATTTGTATAAAAAACCCCATAAAATAATTGGAGTTACAGATGAAATGTTAGACAAATTCCATGAACAACTTGGCATAAGACCCTCTAAATAAAATTAATAAACACTCAAATATTTGTTGACTTTAATGCAAAGATGAAAAAAAGTAACAATGAGGAGTAGTATATTTTTAAAAAATATGCTTCAGGAAAAAAGAAATAAGAGAGGCCAAATACTCATGGACTAGCCAGAAGCCTCAGGCCTTTATATCAAAATATTTTATTTTTAAAAAACTGATACATGCTAAATGTGGTAAATATAAACAACATCACAAAGAAATGAATTGATTCTATTTTTAGAGGTAAGATTGGATTGGACATATAGAGAAAAAATTCTTGCTGGAAATGTTATAATTTGAAGGCATTGAGAGACTTCTTATAAGATATTTCAAGGAGAGGGGAAGATAACACAAATATTAAAAAAAAAAGTCTCAGATCTTAACAATGTAATTAAAAAAAGCATTCATTACTGCTTATAGGTTCCTACTCTCCTGCTTATGCAAAACCTTTATCAGAGTCATCTAAACATGAATTGAGTAACTCCTTGATATTGGTATTTGTGGGGAATAAGCAGGTTATTAGAATGGAATTCTCCACAGCAATGACCACTTTTAAGATGCATCCCAGTGCAGAATGGGGTAATGGAAGAGAAGAAGATTCTTACAGAAAAGGTTGTACAATGAATAAAAAAGTGAGAATCACCGCCATAAGCTCTGCTGCACTCTGCTCATAAATTCCTTTCATTTCTACACTGATGTTTTATTTGTCCTAATTCAATCCAAGAAGCAGTTGATGATTACCTAGGATGAGCAAGATACTTCTAGGAGATAAGAATAAAAAAAGACAAAACTCAGTCTCTGCCCTCAGGAAATTTAGTGGGGAAATATATCCACTATGACCTGTATTTTATTCTAGTGTTCTTGCTAATCATTTAATCCTTTTTCACTTTGATTATCACCTATGACCCAAAGTGCTTTACATAAAGCTTTCCTTGAAACCTGTATTATGAGGTAACTGTGTTACCCCAGGCCATCCTTTAAATGATACATGTATTAACCTTGGTGGAAATAATTTTAGTCATAATAAATCATGCATTATAATGAATGAGGTTTTTCTGTATGTTAATGACATGTTTACTATGAAGTAGAATTGCATGGAAACTTCACATTTATCATTTTCTCCATAATTTAGTGGACTGAAGTAAATAATTAAATCTATCCAAAAGTGAAATTAGCTATGGATTCTAAATAGGGAGAGAAAAAGAGATTGGGGCAGAGTTAGAGACAGAAAGAGAGAAAGGAAACAAACATTTATTAAATACCTACTATGTGTCAGGCTCGGAGCTAAGCACTTCATAAATATTTGATTGAGATAGATAAAATATTAAGAACTTAATGTGTGAGACAGCTAGGTGGTACAGCAGATAGAGCACCAGCCCTGAAGTCAAATTCAACCTCAGACACTTAACACTTCCTAGCTGTGTGACCCTGGGCAAGTCACTTAACCTCAACTGCCTCAGCAAAACAAACAAACAAAAAAAACTTAATATGTGATAGGCCCAAAAGGTAGTGCCTTTCAAACAAAGGTTGAATGATCTTATCCATGATGTTATAAAGGGTATTCTAGTTCATGTAGTTCAAAACTTTACTAAATTGTCTCTGAGATCCCTTCCAACTGTGATATTGTGATCTATGAACTTGAACGTCCTAGTTCCCTGCTCTGCTACCTTGAATGAGTGATATAAGTCCATTAAATACTTTCTTTTTAATGTACAAAAGGCATGACTGAATTTAAAGAAATTAGGACTTCTAAAAGCAATTGTGTGCATGTCTGCTGCTCAGGCAGACAGAAATCACACTCAAATCTGTCACTTTGACACAACAAAATAAAGGCATGATTTTGCTTAAATCCTCAGCTAAATTCAAGGTGAGAGAGATGTGAGAGAGAGAGAGGGAAAGAATGGCGGGGAGAGAGATTGGGGAGGGCGGTGAGATTCAGGCCTTGGAGACTAAGAGAAGGATCTTTGTTTATGATGGTTTTTGTTTTTATTGAATTGAGTCCAAGGCAGCCATGGATGTCCATTTCCAAAATGAGTGGGAACTGAAGCCTACAGAAAGGAGCTTGAAATTTAAGACTTTTAAGCTTGGCTAAGGGAGCAAAAGTACTTTCAGTTCTATGCCTGTATGCACAATTATGCCATTTTCATTGTCTAGTCAGACGAAAAAACCAGTATCCCTGTCACTAAAGATGCCATAATCCAACTAGAACAGGATAGAGGGAGTCTTTAAAATATGAGACAAATGGAGCATCCCATCTGCATAAATATGTGGAGAGGAGATAGAAAGGAAATAAGGGAAAGATAAGAGAGGAGAGGAAATGAGGAAGACAGAAGAGGAAAGAGAGACAGAGACAAAGACAAAGACAGAGACGGACAGAGAGAGAGAGACAGAGAGACAGAGATAGAGACAGAGAGAGAGAGAGAGAGAGAGAGAGAGAGAGAGAGAGAGAGAGAGAGAGAGAGAGAGAGAGAGAGAGGAGATAGAAAGAGAGAGAGACAGAGACAGAGAGAGAGAGAAAGAGACAGAGAGAGACAGAGACAGAGATAGAGACAAAGACAGAGATAGAAACAGACAGACAGAGACAGAGAGAGAGAGACAGAGAGACAGAGATAGAGACAAAGACAAAGAGACAGAGACAGAGACAGAGAGAGAGACAGAGAGACAGAGACACCCAAAGACACAGACAGAGACAGAAAGACAGAGAGAAGAAAAGAGTCGATAGATAGACACAGACAGAACCACAAAGAGAATAAAAGAGAGTCAGACAGAAATACAGAAAGAGACAGAAAGACAGAGAGTAAAAAAGAATCACATAGACAGACACAGACTGGAACACAGAAAGAAAGAGAGAAAAAAAAAGAGAATAAAAGAGAGTCAGAAGCACAGAAAGAGGCAGAAAGATAAAGAGAATTAAAGAGAATCAGATAGACAGACATAAACATAGAGAGAAAGAGACAGAAAGACAAAGAGAATAAAAGAGTCATACATCAACACTGAAAGAAATAGAAAGACAAGAGTCAGACAGACACAGAAACAGAGAAAGAGACAGAGAGACTGAGAGAGAAAGAGACAAAGACATAGATTGTCTCCAATCCATTATTTGGTATAAGAACTTGTCTTAGACTACAGAAAAATGTATATACAAAAAACAGACTTCTTTTTCTTTATTAACATCATACTGAAAAGGTTTAACTGCTTCAATAGGCACTTAGGATATGAACAAGTATTACTATGCATTATTGTCATTGAGAATGCTGTTGCTTCAGCTGCCATATGTTAACATCAAGAAGTTTAGGGCAGAATTGCCTGCCCTGTACAGTCACGTTAAGGAGATAGATAGATGAACATGCAGCAGGATAAGCTGCCAGGTCTAGTTGCAGTAATTACATGTAGCAGTGGCCAGTGTAGAGTGTCAGCCCTGGAGTCAGAAGGAAGCCCTGAGTTCGAATCCAGCCTCAGACATTTAACTAGCTAAATGATCCTGAGCATTGTGGTTTGCATCATAAATTATGAAGCATCATGAATGGAATCAGGGGAAACAGAACAGAAACCCTGTTTACCTCAGTTTCTCAGTAAAATGGCTATCTCAGTTCCTCAGTTGAATGACCTGGAGAAGGAAATGGCAAACCACTTCAATATCTTTGCCAAGAAAATCCCAAATGAGGTCACAGAGAGTCGTATACTACTGAACAACAACAATAATTTGCACACAAGGAAGACCAAGATCATCAATCTGCCCAATGCCCACTTAGGTAGAAAAGTAGTAAGAGACAAAGGGAAGAAGATTCCTCAATAATCTAAAACTTCGAAGGTAGCTTTGTGCAAAGAAAAATAATGAGTATGGAATCATAAGACCTGAGTTAAAATCCTTCTCTTCAGTCTTCTTGTTATTATCTTGAATGAGTCATTTAACTTTCCTATGCCTTCATTTAATCATCTATAAAGGGAATTGGACTACATGGTTTCTGAGGACCCTTCTGTTATATATAAACTTGAAGAATCTTTGAGATTAGCTGGTTTAATCCCTTATTTTTGCAGATAAGAAAAGAAAAGATGAATAAATTATTCAAGAGTCACAGAGAGAATTTGGATGTAGAGGCCTGATTTCCTGGCCAGAACTCTGCTGCAGAAAACCTCAAATGATGCAACTAAATGGCATTGCCTCAAACTGATCTGCTACATCTAGAGTATGGTTTAATAGCTTTAGTAGTCAGAGGGAAAATGAATGGCATCTTGGCTCTGACATTTAACAGATAGATGAAACTGGGAACCTCAGTTTGCTCATCTGTGAAATGTAAATATTTCTTGCATTCCCACCTTCACAGGATTGTTGCTTTATAAAATCAAATAAAATGTACCTGGCACATTAGTTAGGGTTTAATAAATGCTGATTGATTCCCTTCCCCCTAAAACTTAAACTATTAGATTTAGCTTCTTTATATTTCTTAGATATGGTTTTTTCCATGCTCACTTAATGAATTGCTAAATTAAAAAAATATATCTTAAAGAGTATTTTTCATTGGAATGCTAAAATCCAGATTCAATTAAGCTAGGAAAATTAAACGGACCCCAGGAGGTTCTAGGGGAAAAAATCCAGGTTTGTCAGGTAAATCATGGGGGTGGAATGATTTGCTTCAGTTGTGTGTGAGTGTGGGTTTTTCTTTTGGGGATGGTGGATGTGTGCCCGCATGCGCAACCCCTCATGCTTTAAACTGCTATTAATTTAACAGGCCTGGGAAAGAGGTGAGTCATAAAGGTGGAAAAATATTTTGGCTATACCGCTGGTGGAAAAGGTGAAAGGCATTAACCCTACAATGAGTCACCACAGCCTTTGGCAGTTTTTATTTTTAACAGCAGCAGCAAGCAGTTATGGGTCTCTCAGAGTGTCTGAGAGAGTGTCTGTAAGGATTGTGTAACCTTTTCACCTGTATATCAGTTTAGTAGGAGTTTTATTTTTTTCAGAATACCACCTGAATCATGCTGATGTCCTGAGATGCAACAAATCCAATGGTGTCTCCCCTTGTCCTTAACCTCTTTGTTTCTGTCTTCCTTCCTCTCTCCTTTTCTCCTTCCCTCTTTCCCTCTCCCCCTCTCTCTTGTCTTTGTCATTCCCTCACTCCTTCCCTCTTCCTTTGCTTTCTCCCTTTATGTCTCTGTCTCTTTCTCTCTTTGTCTCTCTCTCTCTGTCTCTGTCTCTCTCCCTGCTTCCTTCTCTCCTCCCCTTCCTCCCTCCCCCTTTTTACTCTCTTTCTTTAGTTTCTTTCATCTGTCTCCTTTGATCCCATCCAAGATGCATATTTGATGAGGGGAAATACCAATCACAAAAGATGAAAATGTTTTTAAAATAAATACTTTAAAGTTATCTATAATTATGGTTAAGTAGAAAGAGTACTGGATTTGGTGTAAGAGTCATATGCCTTAAATTTTGCCTCTTACTGCTTTACAACTTTGGACACATCATTTCATCCCTCTTAGCCTCAGTTGCCCCATCTGTAACTTTTTGAATTGACAACATGACTTTCCAGTGACTTGACCACGTTTATAGTAGGATCAATGATCATCTACCAATGATTGGGAAAGAACAAAGAAAAGGTAGCCTTAACCCTGGAATTAGGCTCAACTAGCAGCACCTGGATTGTCACTGCCACATGCTCATAGTTGCATGATCAGCAGGATACCCTTCCCCTATCTTCCTCATGTCTCAGAGTTCTACCTCCTTTCCTGGAGTGGAATCACTTATTTTTAAAAGATCCACTCAGTAGCACTCTTCCTATTCAGGGCTCAATAAAGGGATGATGCATTACCTCAAAAGTAAAAGGCTGCTGAGTCAAACATGACCAGCAAGAAGTCACCAAGGGATTTATCATCCTTAAATAAGTGCCCAAACTCACATACGTGCCTGGAATCCAAAAAGGTAAGCTTGGTGCATTCTCTGTTCAAGTCTTTGGTAATACTTTATTATTGGAAAGAATACACATTTATACAGAGTCTATGATGTGTCAGATACTAGCACCTTACAAAAATTATTTCATTAATAACCCTGTTGTTATTATTCCCATTTTACACTCAAGGAAACTGAGGAAAACAGGTTTTGATTTACACCTAATAAATATGGGAGCCCAGTTTTGTTTTCTGGTCTTCCTGACTCTAGGTCCAGCATTTAATCCATTGTGCCACCTAATTTAACAAACACTTGATTACTTTCTTTGTATACAGTCTCTGCTAAACATTAAGTATATAAGAACAAAAATTAAATCCTTCCTTTCCTGTAAGGCACTTAGAGTTCAACTGAAGGAAAATATATATTTTTAAAAATTCTATCTTCCCATGTTCATTGCTTCTCACTAGAGCACAATGATGATGAAATATTAAGAAGTTCTATTTGTCCCAATAGTTACTTTAGATGAAATATTAAGCTTACAGGGCAGATTATTATTATCAGGGCTAACATGTATTTTGTCTACTTTCAATCTTTTCCTCCTTAAGGAACCTCCCCAAGCTTTATCTTAATCTTCATAATGACAAAATTACACAATGAATCCCCTTAGGATTCCCTTTTATCCCTCTATGTGTCATCCTACAGTCCTGATGTCTCAGCATGTTGACCATGGATGGAAGATGATTCTAGCTAGCTTGTGCTCAGTGCAGAGGAGGCTTGTCTTGCTTTCTATGAACTTGGTCATCAGTTGCTATTAGAGAATTTAATGAATAAACCTTCCTCTGTCTTAAAAAAAAAAAAAATTGCTGTTCCTGTGCCCAGGTTTTTTTTTAAAGCATTCGGCAGCCTTTGTAAATGGAAAGTTAAAAAATAAATAACTTAAAATGTATATGTGAAACACAATATAGTTTTAACCTCACTAGGTTTTTATAACCTCTGTTATTGAGAGAAATGTGATATCCAGCTTATTTTAAGCCCCTTTCTGCACCTTCCACATGCAAGAATGATGAAATTGGTTCCACTATACAATGTGGAATGTGGTATATGACACACTCCTTGATTTTAATGTAGAAAACAGTTTGAAACCATTGGGCACTTAAAAGCACACCTTTTAATATCCAGTTTCATAAAGTAATGCGTTTTCAAATAATTTGCAAACTGTAAGAGCAATTAGAAATGGTCTCTTTACTCCATTGTGCCATGTGTCAGTCATTAAAGCGTGCTGAATATAAAATGTGCCCATAAGTATTGGCTTCCATAATATTTAAGAAAACAGAAGTCAAAATTACTTCAGCCACTTGTATGCATTTGGCTCTTAGAATAATGCATCTGATCAAATATAGGGGAGCAATATTGAGTGTTTTTCCAAGTACTACCCCATCAGGAATCCTATTCATTTGAAAAGAAGGTGCAACATCAAAGAATCTCAGAATTTCAAGAAATCTCAAAAATCATGCAAGTCAAACCATATCTATTTAGAAACTCAAGTTTCTTCTAATGAGTTCAGGAGTTTCACTTCAGAATATAATGTTTACTTTCCTAGAAAATGGTTATCTTAATTGAGTATCACTGCATAGATTAGTGGTAGACTTGAAATTAGGAAGACTGAGTTCAAATCCCACTTTTGATATTTCCTTTCTATGTGACCTGATCAAATCATTTAATCTCTATGTACCACAGGATTCTAAGTTATAAATGGATTTGATCTGCTTTGGTCAAGTCAATTAACAAGCATTTATCAAATGACTACTATGTTTCAGAGACTATATTAAGTACTGAGGATACAAAGAAAGGCAATTTTTTTTTTAAAAAGCCTCTACTCTCAAGGGACTCCCCTCTTTATCTTCCATCTAATGGAAATCACAGATAATTTTTTCCTTTGTAAAATGAGAAGGTTGAGCTAGATGACCTTTGAGGCCCTTTCAAATATAAGATCAATGACCCTGTGAGCACTATGTGTATCTGCACAATTTTTTTAAAAAAGTATTTTGGTTTTTTTAGTTCTCCATTCCATCACCCTGCCTGAATTCCATATTATCTGAATATAAAAGTAAAAACAAACAATATACCATAATAGATAACAATTCTTTCTTTGGAACCTGGAAGACAAAGATTTGAATCCCACTTCTGACATTTAGTAGTTGTGACATTGGACAAATCAGTTCAATCTTTCTAAATCTGTTTTCTTATCTCTAACCAGAAGATAATAAAACCTGCAAAACCTTATTCATAAATTTCTTATTAAGTGCAAATGGGATAATCTATGTAAAGCACTTTGAAAACCTTAAAAAGATTATATAAATTTTTAGTCTTACAAATGACAGTTAATTGTGCTATGAAATGACTGTTTCATTTGATGCTTCTAATGAAATATTTCTTGGGAATGGACAAATAAAGTTTACAAATTTACATTTCTTCATGAAAAAGATGGCCTGCACTTTGAATTGAATGGAAATTATTTCACATCCAAGTACTGAGTTTAAAAAAAAAGACATTTGTTTATAGTAAAGTAGCTGTTTATTACATGAGCCCATTTTAATTCTTCAGTGTTGCCTTCTAATTGGGACAGATAATCTACGTTACCTTGGAACTGGGAACTTTACGTCTATCGACCAATAAATGCTGGTGCATTTTGTAAAAAGATTTGAACTGAATAAACCATTCTGTCAACTCGGCTCAATTATTGATGTCTGTTAAACTGTCTCTAAGCTTTTTTGGTCCAAGACTAGTGAATTGTGTGATAAGAAGATTTAGTGCTTTTTGAAAAGTTGATGGGGAAAAAAAAAATCACTAAAATTGTTGGCCTGCAAATGTTTTTACCTGCCTCTGGGCCTCAATTCTAGCTTTTTGGAGGATCAGAATCCTTTCTAAAACAATTCATGATCCCCACCAAATTGCTTTTCTAGTTTTTGTAATTGTCCTTAGTAGACTTCAGAGTATGCTCAAGCCTAAGAGTTGGTCCTTTAAGGCTTCTTATGGTGTTCTCACTATTTTTATAACAAATGTCTGACCAATTCTAATTTCAATTTGTTAATGCCCAAGAGGACATGGGCATGTTGATGAGCAAGACCTTAGCTTAACATAGGTATAGTTCTTTGGTCAGGGAAATCTATGTCTTTTTTAAGCATATTTTGTTCTTGTTAATCAGTTCCATTCTTGTCTCCTGACAAACTGCCTCCACTTATTAATTCTTCAACCTGTCTAAGCAAGTCCTCCCTTCAGAAAGAGGGTTAGTGATCATTTTCCAAATATTCCCCAAGTGCTTTCTCTTACCAGTCATTTTAGATTAATCTACTCTTCAGCTGATTTATAGACAAGAGAATTTCTATTTGTCTCTTCTAATCATTTAGTAAGCTATTCACTTTTTCTCCAAACATCCATAGCATCTGGAAAAACCTTCCCAAAATCCTTATGAGGTCATGGTGCACCCCTTTAATAAACAGCTTTTCCTATGGCTCCTGGTGCATTACCAAACCTTAATTTAATAATTTAACAGAAGCTATTTTTTATATTTTTATCCAATCACTAAACCAATAAACAATAATGTTTCAATAGAAGATTGAAATACAACATATTTTTGTTTTAATTGACTGGTTTATAAAATAAAATAAATCAGTAAGGGCTTGAGAGAGAAGAGGGAGAGGTGATGCAGTGGATTCAATTTCAATCCTGAAATCAGGAAGACATCTTCCTGTATTAAAATCTGGCTTCAAATCTTGTATAATCCTGGCCAAATCACTTAATCTTATTTACCTCAGTTTCTTCACCTGTAAAATGAGCTGGAGAAGGAAATGGAAACCGCTCCATTGGTTTTGCCAACATAATGCCCAGTAGGGTCACAGAATTGGACATAATTGAAACAACTCAACAACAAGGGGAAAGGAATCTGTTATTTTTGAAATTTTTGTGGGAGAAAAAAAGTAAGATTTGTTTGGAATAACATTTGAGCTTTCCATAACCTTGTTTACCAGTTGGTGTCTGCTTTAAAGAGTTTTGTAAGTATCAAAGGAAATCATGTGTTTAAAAATAAATGGCCGTAAAAAAGGGAAGAGAACTTTATTGTACAAAATTATTTATAGCAGCTCTTTTTGTAGTGGTAAAGAACTAGAAAATACCAGAAACTCATGAATTAGGGAATGTCTGAACAAGCTGTAGTCTGATTGTAGTGGAATATTATTGTGCTGTAAGAAATGATAAATAAGATGATTTCAAAAAAACCTGCAAAGACTAGCATGAACTGATGCATAGTGAAGTGAACAGCATCAGAAGAACATTGTACACAGTAAGAGAAATAGTGTTATGATAAAAAATTGTGAATGACTTAGCTAAACAGTGATCCTAGACAATCCAAAAGGACTAATGATAAAAAAATGCTACCCACCTCCAAAGAAAACTGATGTTGTTTAAATACAAACCAAAACATATTTTTTGTTTTTCCTTCCTTCCTTCCTTCCTTCCTTCCTTCCTTCCTTCCTTCCTTCCTTCCTTCCTTCCTTTTCTTTCCCTGTTTTCTTCCTTCATTCTTTCCTCCCTTCCTTTTTTCTTTCTCCTCCTCCCCTATGCCCTCCCTTTCCCCTTCTCTTCCTGTTCAAGTCTTCTTACACAAAATGACATGAAAATTCTTTACTGCACACATATAACTTATATCAAATTACTTCCTCTCTTAGGGAGGAAGGAGGGGAAGAAGGGAAGGACAGAATTTGAATCTCAAAACTTAGGGAAAAAGAAAAAAGCAAAAACGTGTTTAAAATTGTAATTTTTTGGGGGGGATTTTTTTTTAAAAAGAAAATAGCCCTTGAGATCATGCCATATGAAAACTGTTGAAGGAACTGAGAATATTCTTTTT
Organism: Sminthopsis crassicaudata; assembly: GCF_048593235.1. Lineage (NCBI taxonomy): Eukaryota > Metazoa > Chordata > Mammalia > Dasyuromorphia > Dasyuridae > Sminthopsis > Sminthopsis crassicaudata. The sequence continues at coordinate 514,239,070 of NC_133617.1, forward strand.
TTATTGTAGTAAGTTTATTTTTAATACACATTGCTTTATGAATCATGCTGGGAGAGAAAAAATCAGAGCAAAAGGGAAAAATCATGGGAGAGATTAAAAAAAACCAACAGAAAAAAGAAGTGAACATAACATATGTTGATTTACATTGTCTCCTTATTTCTTTTTCTGGATACAGATAGTATTTTCTGTCTAAAGTCTATTGGGATTACTATAGATCACTTGAACCACTGAGAAGAACCAAGCCCTTTGTAGTTTATCACTGCACATTTTTGCTGTTGCTGTACAATGTATTCCTGGTTTTGTTCCTTTCATTTACCATCAGTTCCTATAAATCTTTCCTGGCTTTTCTATAATTAGCTTGTTCGTAATTTTTTTACAGAACAATAATATTCCATTACCTTCACATACAACAGCATATTTAATCATTCCCAATTGATGGGCATCTATTCATTTCCAGTTCTTTGTTACCACAAAAAGAGCTGCTACAAACATTTTTGTACTGTGGGTTCTTTTCCCTTTATGATTTCCTTGGGATACAGTCTCAGTAATGGCTCTGCTGGGTCAAAGGGAATGCACAGCTTGATAGTCCTTTGGGCATAGTTCCAAATCACTCTCCAGAATGGTTGGATTCTTTCACAACTCCACCAACAATGCATCAGTGTCCCAGTTTTCCCACATCTCCTCCAACAGTTATCATTATCTTGTCCTGTCATTTTAGCCAATCTGACAGGTGTCAGATGGTACCTCAGAGTTGTTTTAATTTGCATTAAAGAAATGCAATTTAGACTATTTTCTCATTTAACTATAAATGGCTTTAATTTTATTTTCCGTCATTTCTCTTGGAAAATATTGACATAGAGGCAGTAAGGAAAGATAGGGCCCATTATGTAAAAAGAAAGCTTCATCTTGTTCTGTTTCCCCTCTTCCGCTCCCACCCCACCTTGTTGGTAAGACTAGAAGCATTGGATTCAAGTTTTTGATTAACATATGCTCTGAAATTTCTAGTCCTAGATTGTTACCTGGGGGCACTGATATTGTAAGAGATTTTCCCAAGATCACACAGCCAATACATGAGAAAGGTACAACTTGAAACACATCTTATTGACTCCAAGATTTGCCTTCTATCCACTTTCTCACACTGCTTCTCTCCCTAATGTCTTTTAATAAATTCTCATTGAATTTAATTCAATATCATGATGCTCCATGATGTAGCGCTCACTACATATTCACAGATAAATACAGCCAAATGTAAAAAAATACAAAGTGATTTTGGTGGTTCGGGGTTTTAGAGGAATGAGGAAAGGCCCCGGGAAGGAGATAGCAATTCAACTGAGTCTGTAAGATTTAAGGGTTCCAGATGGCAGAGGGAAGGATGAGGGGGAAATATGGGAAATAACTTACAAAAAAGTAATTTCAGTGGTCCCTATAGAATAATGAAGTTGACCATATAAGTATGATTGGGTTGTCTATAATTGCTTAATCATATTTAAAGAAGTATATTAAAAACAACTACCATGCGAACTGTATACCTACAACTTCTCCCAAGGCCAGTTGGTCCAAAAACCATACAGGGAAGAAATAAGCATTTGTTAAATGGCTACTATATGCCAGATACTCTAAAAATAATATTTCATTTGATCTGGGAGGTAGGTGTTATTATTATCCCCATTTTACAGTTGAGAGAACTAAGGCAGAGAAAGACTAAATGACTTATCCAGAGTTACAAAGCTAAGAAGTGTCTGAATTTGAATTTATTTTCCTGATTTCAGGTGCTGTGTTCTATCTACTGTGCCATGTAGTTGCTTTTATAGATATCCTTCAAACCCAGAAGTTCTAGGGAAATGGTTTAAGAGCTTAAACTTGGATGTAGCTGTGTAATATGGCAAATGTTGTTGGATCAAGCAAGCAATCCCCAAGTGATTCCATTCGTGACCTTCCAGAAGAAAAATTATGATTTCTATTCTGACAACTTTTCTTTAATCTCCATTCTATTGCTGGCTAGAATTTATAGTCCTAATTTATGGCTTATTATCAGCGTGATTTGCTCTTTTTTTTTTCCTCCTCATAGCTTCTCTAGTGATAGAGCCAGACAATGGAGCCAAATGCAGACCCAGAAGTAGACAGAGATACTGTTTTACTTGCCATTCCTCCCTCCAGACCTGGTATTCTTAAACCTTTTTTTTTTTTTTTTTTTTTTTGGTGTTCTGGCAAAAGCTATGGAACTCTTATCAAAATAATGTTTATAAGTGAATAAGATTAAAAATGCATGCGATTACAAAGGAAATCAATTATATTGAAGCACACTTCTGAGAAATTATTTTTTTTTAATGTTTATAGATTTTAGATCAAATACCTGCACTATTAAAATTTTGGCCCTGCTAAATCTTTTGTAAATTGTTCTACAGCCTCTCTGCTCTTTTTGTATCCCACTTATTTTATGGAAGAACCAACTCAAAGCAATGGAGTTAGTGGTCTGTCTTCCTTCATCTATCATTTTACTTTTCTGGGACTCATATTCATGACTTTTAAAATGAGAGAATTGGTCTGGATTCTTTATCTATTGGACAACTTCTTACATGATGGAAAATGTCAATTGCTCATGGGTTGGTCAAGCAATGAGCCTGGAATGAGGAAGATTCTTTATAAATTCAAATTTGGCCTCAGACTTTAATTGTGTTAATCCTGTCTGCTTTTGTTCTTCCTCTATAAAATGAGCTAGAGAAGGAAATGGCAAACTACTCGGGTATATTAGCTGAGAAATCCCAAATAGGGTCGCAAAGTCAGACACGATTGAACAACAAATAATAGAGCAAGCCAATATATTAAAAATAACAGTATTACCTAAAGAAATTTACTTAGTGTTATCCCCTACTCCCAAAAGGATATTTTACAGGCCTAGAAAAATCATACAATTCATATGGAATTAAAGAATCTTAAGAGTTATAATTTTACAAATGGGAAGAATGGGGGGGGATCAATCCGTATTCAATCAGTATCTGATCTCAAACAAAGTAGTAATTATTAAAATGGTTTGTTTAAAAAAGTAATCAGTGGAACAAAATCAGTGGAACATATAGAAGCAAATAAACACAGTAGTATAGTTTTTGATAAACCCAAAGACCCAAGTTACTGGAGGAAGCATTTACTATTCGACCAAAAATACTAAGAAAACTAGCAGGTTGGCAGAAATTAGTTTTAAATCAGATAAGCTCCAAATGAGTATATGACCTAAATACAAAGTGACATTAAAAACAAAGTAGAGGAGCAAGAAAGAAATTAATTTAGAGGAACTATGGATAGGAGTATTTCATGACTGAACAAATGATAGAAAAGATGACATGAGATAAAATTGATTATATGCAATTTAAGAGGTTTTTACACAAATCTAATGCTATAAAAATTAGAATGAAAAAGAACAACTGAGAGGAATCTTTATAGCAAGTTTTTCTTTTCTCTTCCCTTAAAAATGGAAAGAACTGTATAGATCCAGCATCATTAATGTATTCTAAGAAATCATAAACATTATAAAGAAAAATAAAGATTAATATTAATATTTCTTATTATGTACTATATCCTGTTTTTAGTATTGTATACAATAGTCTGTTTTCTCTCTAAATGCTTCTCACCTCTTTATCTATCTGCATTCATACATGTATTTGCATTTGTGTACTTTGATGAGCATTCTCAATCAATACACTATTGCTAGTGCTGGATAGGAAATAAAGGAAAGGACATAGAGCTGGACTATTACCCTGTTGTTGTTGTTATTGTTGTTGGTCTTCTTGTTGCTAATCTTTCATTCTTCAAGAAGTCCAATGAAATCATAGGATGATATCTTGACTTCTGAGTGAATTGGATTTAAGTGAAACATCAGTCACACTCTCTCCTCCAGTCGTTAGATTTCAATGGCAAGACAGAAGTCAAGATAACTGGTAATTGCCTGAGATATAGATGACTCTTGGTCCTGCTAGATTAAGGTCTTTCCCAGGCCCTCTGAGCTAAACCCTTTCAATAACTAAGGGCTAGGTAAGAATGAGATTAAAAAGGGCCTAATTTATCATCACAAAAATAATCTTGTAGAGCAAGGCTTCTTAAGCCTTTTCCACTCACAACCCCTTTTTGCCTGAGAAATTTTGACGCAATCCCAGGTATATAGGAATATTAAATAGGTATACAAATCAAACATTTACTGATAAATCATAATTTCACCTTCAGTTAAGAGACCCTATATAGGGTTGTAAATCACAATTGAAGAAGCTGGGTTGTAAAGAGAAGACCCTTAAAGTTTGACTTTTATTAAACACCAGATCCATCTATAGCAAGGTCCCCCAACATTAAACACATCATAAGCTTCTAAGGACCATAATGTTCACATTACTTCAGATATTAACCTTGAAATAGCCATTCTTGATGTGCATGTATGAAAGAGTATTCCAAGTGGTTACAGGAGGAAAAAGAAGCAGCTTTTTTACGTGGAAAAGATAGATTATATTGTTTTAGTATCCTACCAAGGGATTGAAAACAGGGCAAGGAGGCTTCCAAACTAATTTCATATTAATATGATTTATGTATTTTGTGTTTCAGTCAAATTGGATCATACAATTACTATCACTACTACAACATACACACACAGTCCTCCTTTCTACTCTCTGATGTCTCTATCTTTGTTCATGCTGTTCCCCATTCGAATGAGCTGGTAATTCTTGCAGAACTGATGTTTCATCTGCAGGTGATGACACTTAGCTTACAACCACTAGGAGCAACAACACCATCCAGGATCAGAGAATGAAAACCTTTGTATTAAAAAGAGCTATGCTTCTGGGAAGCCATTTGAATTTGGACAATGACAACTCTTGTATTCTCTGAATTTTGGTTCCCTAATCTTTAGAAGAATAAATAGCTTCTTGACTCTAATCATCACTGCTTGTCCCTTTGTCTCAGTCCCTTGTAAACTGGCACCATAGTTACTTTGGTTGCTGACTCAGTCTGGCCTTTTAGATTTCATCTTTTCTTAAACTTCAACTCCCAATTCCTAGGTAATAGTTACCCCTTTCCCTCCCCTGGCTCATGACACCACATTATACCTGGAATGGATTTCACTCCCTCCATCCCTCTCTCCCAATACCTGTTGAAAGGAAGACTATTCCATAGTGCCTTTACTATCCACTACAAATGATCTCTCCTATCTCAAATCTCTCAAAGCACTTTTTCTGCCTCATCTTTTCAATTAGAAGTTCTGTCTTGTATCATATTTATTTGTCTGTGTATGTATTCCTTCCATGTTTCAAATTACAAAGTTTTCTGAAAATCAGCTTAAGTCTTATTTCATCTTTGGGTCCCCGGCACCTAATACAACTCACACAAATCTTGATACTTACAAGAATCCTAATTGCACAAGCTTAAATAAGACAGAGGTGGACTAGGGAGAGTACATTAATACAAATCATTTTAGGCCACAATACATTTTTTTCCTTAATAGATATTTAAACCCTGAGCATCCTGACTGAAAGTGAGAGGCAATTTGGCTAATGTCCACAGTGCTCCCTGGTGGTCATCCTTCAATACTTCAAGGATTTGTACCCTTCCACTATCTACTGACATAGATGGACTTAGGAGAATGTCTTCCAAAGTCTTTTTGGCTCCAAAAACTATTACCTTGTAACCAAAATGGTGATGAACCTCTCTGCGTTTAGATAGACTAAATCCCAGATGATAGACAGACGTATAAACTATTGCCAGATCCACACTTAATAAAGCCTTTCCAGCTTAGAAAGGTTGTCATGGCCTTTAAAAGTTCAGGGTTACCTGCATACTACTAGGAGACATCATAATAGAGCTCAGGTGGACCCATTTAACCACTCTGTAATTTCTTTTTTTCATAGAAATAGGGAGTTCCTAGTGGGGGAAAAATCTCCCCTACCAATGAAGTAATGGTTCTTCAACTTAAAGCCTTACTTCCCTGAAGCACCAAGAGGTCATGACTTTCCGGGGCCACACAGTCAATATTTATAAGTGATATAATTCAAACCCAGATATTCTCAATTCTGAGATTAGCTTTGTGATTTAATGCTGCTGTGTCTGGGATAGGTACTTTTAAAAATTGAATTAAATTCAGCTGAGGTTGGGTGGACATAAATAACAATGATACAAGGTTATATCATGTTCCATGAAAAAATAAAATATGTATCTTTAAGTTTTGGCAATTATATTTGTGATGAGAGGATTTAGAGGAGTAAACTCACATTCCAGGAAGTTGGCAGTTTATATGACGTTGTAGTTCTCCAGAGATTTAACAAAACCATAAATAAGTTTAAGAAAACAGGGGTGAAGAGTTTTCTAAAAGTCTTATTTGGTCCAACTCTGGAAGAGGAAGGATTTTTCTCTCTCAAAAGAAAATACATCATACTTCCTACTGGCCTGTGATTTTCTCCATCTCTGTTGCTATTTCTCTTCTCTGTGTATGTCAGTCCCTCTTTCTCCCCTCTCTCACTGTTTATGAATCTCTCTTCCCCCTTCCTGTAACGTCCCACTCTCCAGGGTTTCATTACCAAGTTCCTATTTGTTGTCTGTAGAAGACACAAGGTGAATCGCAGAAGGCACATATCTGCGGTCACATAAACACATAAACACTTTCACTTGCAGTCATGCTCTCATTATTTGGCCATTTGAGGCTGCTAATATGGAGTGAGACAGGAGAGACTCTATTGAATTCTGTCTGCCTGCTGTATTCATGGTCCACTCTACCAGGAAATGAGTTCCAGATGTGTGCTGGACAGAGTCTGCAATAGAGTCAGATGTGATAAATGTTCCCTCCAGCCTTTAGTTCAATGCTTTAGCAGGATAATGCTGGAAGAAGAGGATGGCGGGAAATTCTAGGAATGCACCCCAGTGTTGGTTGGAAGTCTCAAAAGAAAGAGAACAATGTTCTCAAGGACTGCTGGAGTTTTTATTTATTTATTATTATTATGATTATTGTCTATGTGAGGAGGAGGGGAGAGACAAACACAGACAGACACAGAGAGAGACAGAAACAAAGAGAAGTGGAGAGAGAGGAAAAAAATGGAGAGACAGAGACAGCCAGAGGTAGAGACAAATATAGACAGATACACGGAGAGACAGAGACAAAGAGAGAACCAGAGACAGAGAACAGAAAGAGAGGTAAAGACAAAGACAGAGAGACACACAGAGAGAAAAATAGACAGACAGACGGAAACAGAGACAGGGAGGGAAGGAAGGAGAGGAAAGAGAGACATACAGGGAGGGAGAGAGAGAGTGAGAAATAGAGGGGGAGGGAGGAATAAAAGGCGAGGGAGACAGAGACACAGACAGAGAGAAACACATATAAAGAGAGACACAGAGACAAAGAGAGAGAGACAGACAGACAGAAAATGTGTGTATGTGAGAGAGAGAGAGAGAGAGAGAGTGTGTGTGTGTATGTGGAGGGGGTTGGGGGCAGGGAGGAGAGAAAAGGAAGAAAAAAGAGATCCTGTTTCAGCTACCAAAAAAAGGTTTCATATAACCTATAGACTCACAAAATGGAGGCAAACATAATTCACAAAGTCTCATCCCAACCTAGGCAAGCCAATCATGAAGGAGCAAAGGTCAACATTCTATCCTTAAGTCACCTCAACTGTACTTGGATATTATTGGACTGTGAGCGCCATGTAAGATCCACACGGAGCATGTATCACAAATACCTGTACTTTATGCAAGCAAATCTTTACTCAACCAAGTCTCAGCCAAGATAGTGTCACATTAATATGCCAGCTTTTGTCAGGTCCTTAAATTTAGTTTTTATTTCGTTCTAGACCTGGTATTGCATTGATGCAGGGAGTTCCCAATATTGAAATTCCCTTTCCCAGAACAGACCAACAATTCAGCTGTAATTTATAGTCTTAGAGAATTGCCTGTGGTACCCAGAGCTCTTCCAGACTCTCAGGTCCACTTTACCAGGTATTATCCATTTTTTGTTTTTTTGTTTTGTTTTTTCCTTCTTTCAATTTTTTCTTTTACTTTTTGTTTGTTTGTTTTTGGCTGGGCAATCAGGATCAAGTGACTTGCCTAGAATCTCATAGTAAGTGTCAAGTGTCAGAGGCTGAATTTGAACTCAAGTCTTCCTGACCCCAGGGCTGGTGCCATCCACTGTGCCATCTTCTATAGACTCTTAATGGGAAGGAAGGTATAAGCATTTATTAAGCACCTACTTTATGTCAGACGTTATGCTAATTACTTTACAAATATCTTATTTGAGCCTTACAACAATGCTGGAAGGTAGATGCTATTATCATTTCCCTTTCACAGATGAGCAAACTGAGGCAGACAAAAGGTAAATGATTTGCTCTGCCACATAACTAATATGTTTCTGAGGCTAGATTTGAATTCAGGTCTTCCCGATTCCAGGCCAGAGTTCTACTCTGCCGCCTACCTATAAAAATGCAAAAACTGCTTAATCTCTTTGTGAAGTAGCAGATAGAGTGCTGGGTCTGAAGTCAGGAGGATTCACCTTCCTGATTTCAAATCTGGCCTCTGACCAGATTTACTAGTTATATGACCCTGGACCCTGCCTGCCTCAGTTTCCTCATCTGTAAAATGACATGGAGGAAGAAATATCAGATCACTCCAATAGCTTTGCTCATAAAACTCTAAATGATGTCTTAGATGGATATAACTTGAAAACAAATTTATTTTTTGTTGTTCTTGGGATATTGACAGATTGGGGATGGGGAGAAATCTAAAAAAAAATCACAACCATCTGAGAAAAGTAAGACATTGCCTAGTGACTGTGAAGAGAGAGTTTTAACCAATGGCGGCTATCCTAAAAGCATGAAATTCCCCAAGTTTTGTTATAATGATATTATTGTTATCACAAGATGAGCAGAACACTGAGTCAGACAGCTGGATGAATGAGTGGCAAAGAACCCCAGGTCCTGTGAAAAGAGGAATCTGTGATATATTTTGCTTATTCTGAGTCACCCACATCAATTTAGTGTAAGTATTGATAGAAGTAGCTGAATGATCACTGCTATCAATAAAATGAGGGTGCTGAACTAGATGGTCTCTTAAACTTTTATCTCATTCAAGAGAGATATTTCCAAAGAACTCCATATTTCAGATAAAATTCAAAGTTTTCAACAAGAAAATTTAAGGGCACAGTTCTTGAAAGTAGAGGAGTCAATTTTATTTTTCACAAAGCTATCACCTGTTTTGGCATTCAATCTTTCAATATTCATTCAGCTTTTTTGTTTTTTGCCCTACCTGCTGCTTTCTGCAGTTTATGACAAATGTAGACGTTTTGTCCTAGGAAAGAAGATTTTTGTGAAATTTGAAATGAAAATAAATTCAGTGGGGAAAGAACGCCTAGCTTCTAGTTTTAGCTCTGCATGAGCTTGAGCAAATCAATCACTCTAGGCCTTGTAAATTTGGAGAAGTCACTTAATCTCTTAATCTGTTTCCTCTACTGTAAAATTGAGAAAGTTGGACAAAATTACCTGTAAGGCTTCTTCCAATTGTAAGTCTGTGCATCTTTTATGAAGTACAGAAAAATGTAGTACAAATCTTATATATTAATTCTGATTACTTGATGCTGACATGGATTCTGGAGACAGAATTATTTATTCTTGTCCCAGAATCATTGAAAAGTAGTTTTATTTCCTTCCAAAAATCTGTGCATGTTATGAATTTATGTAATGTTTTGGCAATTTGCCTGATATAATATTTATACTTCTTTTATTTTAGGAAATACAAACTATTTTTGCTTTGTTGCAATTATTGGCAGCTAGATCCTACAGTAGATAAAGGACTGGACTGAAAGACTCATAGTCTTGAGTTCAAATCTGACATCACCCACTTATTAGCTCTGTGACACTAGGTACATCACTTAACCCTGTTTGCCTCAGTTTCCTCATTTGTAAAACAAATAGCAAACCACTCTGTGTCTTTGCCACAAAAACTCAAATGAGGTCACAAAGAGTTAGACCCAACTAAACCATAGTATCATATTTTTTACTATTGACATTAACTTGATTTTAACACATATTGACAAATAGGCACATATATGATAAACATTTCTTGTAGATATAGAAATTTCCCTGCCTTGTTGCAGATGTGAATAATCAGTCCAACCTCATTAGTCTCCTTCAGGCCAATCCACCTCTCACTGACGGATCATAGTGGCAGACTACTCAATAACACCATGGTTTAATAGAAAGACCATTGGATTGGACCAGACAGAGGGAGTAACTTTGAATCATCATCTCTCACTTTATTTCTATGTCACCTTGAACAAGTGTATATTACCCTGGAATTTATGTCCTAGTGGAATTAATTCCAGCACTTTATGAAAAGACAAACACTTGGGAGAGAGAGAAAAAACTCAATGGATATATTTAGTAGGATAAATCATATCCTTTTTTTCTGTCAGATGGGCAGAATCAATCCCAGGGGTTAGAAATCATGGTTTTATTTACAGAGAAGTGAAGAAAATCAAAGTAGATTTACAAGCAAGCCTTGTTAAGGAAGTGAGGCACCGGACATTAGTAGGACTTTCCTGAAGGGTTTTCTGTGTTTGATGGTTGTGTATTTGGAGTTTTTGTTTTTAATTACCAGGTGGAGTGGTTCAACACATTGGTCAGGAAATCATTCAAAATTGGGCCCTTCCTGACCACAGTTAGCAAACCAAACCTCACCTCACTTCTAGGAGCTTTGGCAAACAGAAGCCAAGCCTATTTACCAGGGACCTGTGGTCCTCATGAAATAAATCACTACCACCTTTGGCATCCCTTAGATTTTTTCTACTACAGAGATGGATTTGGCCAAATTACAGGAGCTAAAATGTCTCTTGGAGCTTGCTGAAGGGTAGCTAAGTTCAGAGCACAGGATCAGGGCAACGTGTGGAAACTCTTTCCTTGCAGCTGACCCTTATGCGGCTTGTGGAATGAAGAAGGGATTCAAGTACTATTTCTTTCCATCCCACATCATACAGTAGAAAATTACCATTGAGTGCTTAAACCAGAAGCTTCGGTACTTTTCCAGTTCTGTGGCATTGGAGAAGAAACACTAACTACTCCTAAAGCAATAAGGATTTTCCCAAGGGGAAACATCCATTTGAATAAGTAAGAAGACAATCTGTTTACTTGCAGAAATCATTTGCATGCTGTCAGCATATTCTTCTATAGAGCAATGTTTGCGTTCTGGTAGTTTCTAAGGCAAAATATTTATTTATGCTGTTCACTCGCTAAACATGTAATCTTTTGATTTTTCTTTTTTTTTCCCTTTTCATTGACAAAATTTTTATTTCAGTTCTTGAATGGATCTGTGATCTCATCAAAATGAAAACTCCCTCCAAAAGTAAATTTACAACTCATTCATACTTGCTCATCTTGTAGGATTCATATGCATTTCCTCTCAAGTCTTCCACTGACATCAAAGCTAAAACAATCCTAAAAACCATGTGTTGCAACCCCTTCATTTTATAAATAAGACACTGAGGACCAGGGAGTTTAATTGTCATGTCACTGACAACAAAGATGCTAAATAGTAGAAAGGTGTATCCAATGTGCCCTTCATATAGGTCTTTTAAAAATTGTGTCTCAATCAGCTGTCCATTTGTTATTCCATATATGTTTTTCCTACAACCACAATCCACTTTTTTCAGATCATGCATTTCTTATATGAAGGGTAAGCAGCCTGGGAACCTGTTCTTGTAACTATGCAAGCTAAGAATGTACATTTTAAAACAAGGAACATTTATTTTAAAATGCAACAATCATACTTAGCTTATGGCCATATAAAAACATGTGGGGAGAGAGAAAAAACCCTCTTCTAGATATTTCTTATAAAATTTCTTGCATGAAAAAAAATTATAACTACTATGCCCCATGAGAAGGTCCCCCTCAAGACACCAGGATTATATGTGGATGAGATTTGATTCTAGGGACATGACCCTATAGGGTTCTGTTATTCTCTTTGACGTTGTCTTCATTTTTGAATAAAACTCCAGGGAAATCTCTAAGACAAAACTTAAATAGAATTCATGTCTATAATTTCCCTAAAAGTGGACAAAAAAGTTCTCTTCCGTGAGGGTATTTCAAACTGACAAATGTCCAGAGTGAACAATAGGATGCTTCCTCTACTTCAACATACATTAATTAAAGCAGCTAGAATTGTTAGCTGCTCAGTATCACCTTTCCTTCACCCTTATTGAATGCAACTCCAAATATAGCTCATTGGAAAAGATACTGGACTTAAATAAAAGAGAATGACCCCCTAAAAGCTGAAGGAATTCCTAACTGCCTACTATTGCCACCAATAGGAAATATAAGGCTTTGCTCAGCCCAAGGGCTAATCAAAGCATCCTGCCTTGCAGCAAGATATCTAGTTTATACCTATATCGCCTCCTCTCTAAAGTCAGGAGGACCTGAGTTCAAATGTAGCTGCAGATACTTATAAACTATGTATCCTGAATAAGTAATTTGCCTCAGTTTCCTCATCTGTAAAATGATCTAGAGAAAGAAATGGAATATTACTCCAATATCTCTGCCAAGAAAACTGAAATAGGGTCACAGAGAGTGAGGACTGAAAATGCCTGAACAGCAACAAAAGGAGATAACAGTTCCATCTATCTCCCAGGGTTGTTGTGATCATACTTGCAAAATGCTTTAGAAAGCTTAAGGCATTGTATAAATGCAAACATTGTCATTATTTACATCAAAGAATAACTTGAACTTTAGGGATAATCAAAGCCGGTGAGGATTCTTTAAAAAACAAATTATAGAGTCAGTTACAAAGAGGGTTAAGTCTTTTTTCTTAGGCTATGCTCCCTCTATGTCACTTTCCCAGAGCAACTGTTCCTTTTATACCCCGTTTACTTGGGAAAATACACAGGCACCCTACTGTTCTCTACCAACACTTTGCTCATCCATGCATGATGAGGAAGGAGAGATTTCCCTTGTCTTGAGCATATGTGAGGCTATCCTCCTGCCTTTGCTAGGAACTGATTCCAAGAGAGTGGCTCATTATTTGTACATGTCACTCACCACTCAAGATAAGGCACTGCACATAGAAAATGCTTAATGACTCCTGAATGAATGAAGGGATTTCTTCCTTCCTACCATCCTCATACACAGAAAGGGTCAAAAGTCTCTTTTTGACCTTACTAAAACAACAGAACCCAGAGGAATATAAACTCTTTGAGGGTCGAGACTTTTATATTTGTCTTTATGTCCTCCTCCCTAGCACGGTCCTGAACATGCAGTTGGTGCTTAATAAATATTTATCTAATTGGTTTGAACCAAACAGTAGGACAATTAACAATCAGGAAATTCCATATCTAGTCCTGACTCTGGTAATTACCTATTATAAGACTTTAGGCAAGTCCATCAACCTCCTTAATTTCCATATCTGCAAAAAGGGACCAATAACAAATAAGTCTTGCAATTAGCAAGCATTTGATAATTTTATTCAGTGTGCTTCTTGTTTTTCAGTCAGTTCAGTCATGTTTGATTCCTCATGACCATATCTGGGACATCCTTGAAGAAGATACTGGAGGGTTTTGCCATTCCCTCCCAGCTCATTTTACAGATGAGGAAACCCAGACAAATAGGATTAAATAAATGACTTGCCCAGGGTCACAGAGCTAGTAAGAATCTTCTAAAACTGGATTTTAAATCGGGTCTTTCTGACTTCAGGTCCAGCATCTTATCCAGCCACCTAGCTCTCCCCAAAATGTGCTTATAAGAAAAGTAGGATAGAATCAAACAAACGTGCAAATTATGTGAAGGATCGTCATTCTTATATCGCCACAATTTAGCAAGCCATGGTCAGCATTTGTGCTTGGCCTTGGCCTAGGGACTGACTTTCCATTTCCTTTGCCCTTATGGATGATTCGTACTGACTGAATCCAATCTAACAATCTAAGCAGAATCAGAAGACTAAGGACATGTAACTGTTTTATGCTCATCTTCCTTAGGTTCCAAATGATAGTATAGTGACTAGTGTACAGTAGGTGTTTAATAAATATTTATTGATGATCAACATATTGATGAATAATTGATCAATTAAAATTGATGAATAAATATTTGTTGCCCTGCCCCATTCTACTTTAGTGCAAACAAATCTGAAATGTAGAGTTTAGTTCTGGACTTCAGAGTGCAAGTATTATTATAGTTTGTATTCATGGGCAGAATTGCTCCATTCCCATAGAGAAATGGGGCTCTCTTTGCAGGAGATGAAGAAGAGGAAGGGTTGGGAGATGCTTAGAAAACAGGCAGAGACCTCCTTCAAGCCGGAAATTTCCTGGGGAGGGTAAGCAAAACATAGAGTATGCTTGGTAAGGCTGCACACACAAACAGCTGCTTTCAAACGTCATCTGTTTATTCAGAACTCTTAGAGTTTACTCACCCCCAAAGCAAAAGTCTTAAGCACTTCCACTAGACATCACTGCTACAGGTTCTGCTTGGAGCCATTAGAAAAAGAAGCACTTCTGCCACATCAAAATTCAACTGAAAACCAATATGGATGACTGAGAACTTCTGTGGAGTCCAGAAAAAAAAAAAAAAAAACTATTAGTATATGGTTATCACCGTTAGGATTGCTTTGCTTTTTTAGAGAGGGAACTTGCACAATTTAAGGGGAAAAGAACTACAATTCCAGCCCCAACACATAGAGTGCTTGTGGGATGCTGTTGTTGTTCAATTGCTCTGATTCTTTTCTTGGCAAAAATATTGGATTGGTCAGTCATTCCTTTTCCAGTGGATTAAGGCTATGAAGTTAAATGACCACCCAAAGAAATGCAGCTAATAAATATGAGAGCAGATTTGAACTCAAGTCTTCCCGACTTCCCAACCCAGTGTTTTGTTCAATAAGCCACCCAGCTGCCATTTTTAATAATGTTAATATGAATAACCACTTCTTCCATCAGAGCCTCTATTTCTCAGTGGGAGGCAGGAATATAATAATGTGGACTTTTGATCTCACAAAATTGTTGAAAAAAAAGTGTTTTGAAATTTTTAAAGTGCTGTACACTGATATATTACTACTAATTGCTTGGTATAAAGGTATTATAACATTTGATGAATTAATACATTAGGAGACAGACAGGTAGGGGCTAGTGGACTAGAAATCAGGAAGAATCCGAGTTTGAATTCTGTCTCAGACACCTCTTAGTTCTGGGTCTTTGAGCAAGACGCTTAATCTCTGTCTACCTCAGTTTCCTCACAGGGTAAAAGGGGAACAATAATAGCATCTACTATCTAGGGTTCTTGTAAGAATCAAGTAAGATATTTATAAAGCACCTTGCAAACATTAAAGCACATATAAATGCCAATTGTCATTACTATTATTATAATTATTAATAATTGAATAGTATTCCTATCTGGGAGTTCCAATTCCATAAGATTGGAATCATAGATCCAATTCTTATCTATATCTTTTCTCATACTGGAAGTCCCAACATTTATTTATATATATTTTAAAATTTTGGTCTTATAAAGAAATGCCAGCTTTATAATATATATATAAACATATGTATATACACATACACACGTATACATACATATATACTATACCTATACATTTATATACATATTATACATATGTGTACACATATACATATAAAATATTGTTATTCTTTGAACTGCTGTTAAAATACCAGTTATTATCATTGTTCCCAAGAAATTTTATTCCACGGGATGTTGAATTATATTATCCTAATTATGAAAAGTATTTGCAAGATGATAAAAATAATGATAACTCCCAAACCAATACTAACTTTTGAAGATGAAGAGGTTAAAAAAATATATCAAAAATTAAGGAAAGTCTTCCAAATTAAATCAGCATACTCTTTGGTAATTAGGGACTTCAGTAGAAAAATGAGAATAGGCAAAAATAGTGAGAAATAAAACTAGTCATAATGAGTATTTGAATGATGGGGAAATTTGGTTTTATGCAAAATATAAAATGATACAGATCAGATTTAACATCAGAAAAAATTCAAATAATTTGAAGATTTTAATATATCACGACATTGTCAGTCTCCAATCATGTATTATCAAGTATGGATGTTGCTATATACAATATTACCAAGAGTTGTGCTAATTTTTTTAAAAAATAGGAATAATATTTAAGATGGAAAGACAAGCAACAAAATAGTGACTTGTTATTACATAGAATAAAGATCTGAGGTTTTGTAAATGTAGTCTTAGTAATGCTAAAAGAGGGTAAGACGTTCAAATGCCTGAACTAGTTGTTATTCATTTGTTTCAGTCACATCTGAATCTTTGTGACCCCATTTGGGGTTTTCTTGGCAAAGATACTGGTGCAGTCTGCCATTTCCTTCTTCAGTTCAAAAGGCAAATTAAATTAATTAAAATAAAAAGGCAAAATTCCTTCATCTATTTGTGATTTGCAAACAGCTACAGGGAATAAAAGTGTTACAATGATAGAAGTGGAAAATCTTTTGGCCATATGGATTGAATATTGCAATAAAAATGTATTCCTTCTAGCAGAGCAACCATCCAGACAAAAGCGTAAAGTTTATTTAAGGCAGTGAAGGAAAATGGAAATGAAGTAGATAACTTTTTTTTAATGAAACTTTTTAATGCAAGTAATGTTCAGTACCATTGCTTTAAAATTTTTTTCTATGAAAAGTATTAAAAGGGCAGCCAGTGAAAATGAGGATTTATATGGAAGGAAGGAAGAGAAAGGAAAGGAGGAAAAGGAAGGAATAAAGGAAGGAAGGAAGGAAGGAAGGAGAGAGAAAAGGAGGGAGGGAGGGAGGAAAGTTAGTTAAGTGACTTGTGCAGTATCACTATCACAACTAGTAAGTGTCTGATGCCATATCTGAAGTCAGGAAGATGAGCTTTCTTGACTCCATGCCCAATGTTCTAGTCACTGTATGATCAAACTGCCCATATCCTGAAGGACACTTTAAATTAAAAGCCATGCTTCTTTATCCATCTTGAAATCCTTGTGCTCTGAGAGGCTATAGGTATTGGTTGCTTCTAGTTCTTTGGAGATCAAATAAGACAGCATAAGTGATTAAAACTGTTTTGAAATACTAATTTTCAAGTTATTTCAGCCCAGTTGATGAAAAAATTGTAAGAAACAATATTATCTCCTTGAAAGTATCACTAATTTAAATAATAACTTGTCATTGTGAATGAGAATAAATTTGAGAGATATAAAGCTTTTTGCTACCTATGACCTATATATAAAAACAAAAGTATAAGCTGCTAAAATATTTTAAACAATATAATACAAACAATGAATTTTTAAACAATATTTTCATAATATTAGTCTAGACTTATCACAGGTATGATCAGTAATTTTTAAGTTTAAAAAGTTTTGCTTTCTATAACTACTCGATTACATTCTAATAAAATGGAGTCAGAAATATATTTTCTTATCTTTTTCTCTTATATCACCATAATAAACATATAATAACCTTATTTAATTTTTTCATTATCTATTTTCATTGGGCTGGAACCAATTTTTATGTTATGTGTTTAATAACTTTAAATAGCATGAAGCATTCTGGAGGAAGTGGGTCTCAGCCCAGGGTCAAAGCAGCAGTTGGAGGCTATGATGTGCTTTTTATAAGTTTCCAGGATGACCTTGAAGCTGTGTTATAGGGAATATCTATTACGGTATTTTGGCATAAGATTGGATCATGGATCACAGGACAGACTTTAGACATGGGGTCTTGGACAATTTTCCCCTGGAAAACACTCCTCAGTTGTTGTACTATTACTGAAGGTGATGAAGGTAGATGAACACCAGGAAAGTGGGATAACTGGGCTATTCCAGAGAGAGGAGCTTCCACATTTTCCTCTTTGGGTCCCAGCTCATTCAGCAAGGGGTGATCACCAGCCCTGGGCATTTATACTTCTTGTGAATCTGTGTTTTCTTGCCTGCCTCTAGTCGCCCACACTTCTCAAGGTTTCCTAGGTTAAGTTCCTTTGTGATCTGAGGAGTTCCTCTTGTGTCAGTGGTCCCTTACTGTGCCGTGACTGGCCCTGCCACTTCTGAATCCAAAAAAAAAAAAAAATGTGTGGCAGTGTGCTCAGATGTTACTGGCACATTGATTTCCTGCATGGCTGGTCCTCTGAGATCTTTCTTTTGCTATTCAGATCTTCCTGACTTCACCTCTCTTTCTTCTGTCTCTGTCTCTTGCCCTCATATCAGAATCTTTATTCTTTCTTTCTTTTTTCACTTAACCCTCAGTTTCCTCATCTGTAAAAATGAGTTGAAAAAAGAAATAGCAAATCATTCCAATATCTGCCAACAAAACCCCAAATGGAGTCATGAAGAGTTGGACATAAATGAAAAAGGCTGAACACCACCACCAACTTAGTAAAGTACCAAAGGACCCATCATCACTAAGTTGGCCAGTTGGTTCAGCAATGAAATAAATAAATACAAAATGGCTCTTAGGCTTGTATGGTCCATTCTCCTTGTGCAGCAATGGTAGCAAAGTGGTAGAAAAGGTGTATAGGATGTCTAGAATTATAGAGTTTTTAAACTATCCATAAACTAACTTGTTTAAAATTAAATATAAAAGTGCAATTATTGTCCTTTGGCCAATGAAAGAACTGGAGGAAAAACTGTCAATCTTGATATTTTCACCCTAAAGGAAACCCAAATGATGGAAGAAACATGCAAGTTAAATGAAGGGTAAATCACTGCTTCTCCTTAGAAATGCATATAAAAGCATTTTGTGCAGCTAGCTCTATCACACATCCAAAGCCAACAAGACACATCATTTCATGGGATATTTAGTCATCTCATGAAAAGTATTTGCAGAAAGACCACCATGAAAATAATTCCAGTCAGCACTCCAACATCTGTTGCAGAGACTGAAGAGACAGAGAAATTCTACCAAAAACTCAAAAAGATATTACAAACTAAATCAAGATATTTTGGTGGCTTTCATAAATGACAGGAATAGATTAGGATGGCGAAAAGGATATTCAAAAATAGGATTCAAGAATAAAGAATGACAGAAGTGAAAGATTAGTAGATTGCACAAATTTCTTACTTGTATATTCTGAAAAGTTTCTTCAAAGAAGAACAAAAAGGTTCTGGAAATGCCAAGCATTAAATAACATCATAAAAAATGAAATTGGTTATATTTTAGCAGGAAGGAAATGATACATAACTGATGTAGGAGTCATTTCTGAATCAGCTGTCTGTGTGTTGCCAAAAAACTGACTAATGAGAGCAAATGTGAAAATTAAACAAAGTCAGAAGGAATAACAATGAGAAAATGACATGTAAAATAATTCCAATCCAATTTTAACCTAATTACTGATGCTAAAAATGATTTAGAAAAAAAGGATATCAACATCAATTAAGTAATTTCATATAGAAGTTTGACCCATGTAAATCAACTACCATTAAGACCAAAATACAGCCAAAAGTTTCTTAGTCAACAATCATTTTACTTACTTGCCAAGCTACAATATATGGCCGCCAAAGGCAATAGTAGTTTCTAATATAAACTCATTTATAAAATCTTATGAAGAAAGATGGTGGGAGGGTGTGACCAAACAGGGCTCTCTATAACAGAAAGAAGCATTGAAGGAAAGCTCATTAAAAGAAAGATTGGAGAGAGGATTCTGAGAAGATAGTGGAATAGGTCAGAAAATGCCAAGCTCTCTAGATCTCCCCCATGAACAAGACAAAATAGAGCCTGAAGTTAAAAACAAACAAAAATTGAGGCAGAATACTAGTTGTCTTGGGAAAATTGGACAAAATCCAGAAAGATACCAAGAAAATGGTTTGGCCAGTTCAGAGTATAAATACCTCCAGGCTACTCCCCCTGACACACTAGCTTGGTTGGGAGGTAGACTCTATTGCCATAGGAACCTTTACCTCTAGGACAACTTGGGGAGAGTGGTGGACAATGTGGTAAGTCCCTTGTCTGAGCTGAGGAAAATTGGGAACCACTACTGATAAAAAAAAAAAAACACCAAGGCCAGCTGGCAGCAGCATGGCACTGGGAAAAAGGAGCCAGCACATGATGGTGAGGGCAGAATCAATGAGACGGGGATGCTGCTGGCAATGGGCACTTACAGGAGGGCACAGTTCTTGGTTTCAGGTTTCAGGCCAGAAGAGAACAGAAGGAGGACTTAAGGTCAGACAAGCCATCCCCCCACACTCCAGGAAGAGAGGGGATTATACTAACAAACACCCATAAATTTAAACAAACAAAATAGCAAAGAGCAGGTAAAGCAGAAAAAACCTTACCATAAAAAGTTACTATGGGAATAAAAAAGACCAGGGGTTACCTTCAGATTTCTTTATTTAAATGTGAGTAGCATTTTCCTTTATGAATCCTTTGTAGTAATCTTGGATCCTTGTGTTGCTGAGAAGAGTCGAGTCTTTCATCACATAATGTTGTTTGATACCATGTACGATGATTTCCTGATCCTGTTCATTTCACTTTTCATCAGTTACTGTAAGTCTTTCCAGTTTTTTTTTCTGAAATTAGGCTATTTATCATTTTTATTGCATAATGGTATTCCATTGCTTTCCTATAACCACTGCTTGTTCAGGCATTCCCCTCAGATTCCATTATTTTGCCATCCAAAAAAGGACTACCATAAATAGTTTTGCATACGTATATGCTTTCCCCTTTTTTATGATCTTTTTGGGATACAGTCCTAGTAGAGGTATCACTTGATCATAGTTTTGAGCATACTTCCAAATTGCTCTCCAGAAGTGTTAACAATTCCACCAATTAATGGGACACCATTAGTGTCCCAGTTTTCCTATACCTCTTCCAAGATTCAACATTTTCCTATTTTTTTTTTCATATTAGCTACTCTGATAGATGTGAGATCGAAGGTTGGAGTTGTTTTAATTTGCATTTCTTCCAAGAGAAATGTTATATACAACAACAGCAAGATTAAGCAATAATCAATTCTGAAAGATATGACTCTTTTCAACAATGAGATGATTCAGGGCAGTTCCAATGGTCTTATGATGGAGAGGGCCATCTGAACCCAGAGAGAGCACTTTGGGATGTGGAATGTGTGTGTATCACAACATAGTATTTTCACCTTTTTTGTTGTTGTTTGTTTGCACCTTGTTTTCTTTCTTTCTTTTTCTTTTTTTGCCTTTTTTGATCTGATTTTTCTTGTGCATCATGATAATTGTGGAAATATGTATAAAGGAAAGAAAAAATTTGGAATACAAGGTTTTGCAAAGGTGAATGTTAAAAATTAGGTGTATATTTTTAAAATAAACAGCTTTAGTAAAAAATTGCATATATCTAATAAAAAGTGATTTAGAGTACTTATATATATATAAGTACTCTAAATCACTTTTATATATATATATAATCACTTGTGTGTATATATATATATATATATATATATATATATATATATATATAGAGAGAGAGAGAGAGAGAGAGAGAGAGAGAGAGAGAGAAAGAGAGAAAGAAATAGCTTTGGTTTCTTCATCTGAAAATTGCATATTCATATGCCTTAGACTATCAATTGAGGAATGGCTTGTATTCTTATAAATTTGACTCAATTCTCTATATATTTAGGAAATGAAGATTCTATCAGAAAAATTTGCTGTCAGGTTTCCCCTCCCCCAGATTTCTGCTTTCCTTCTGATCTGGGTTTCATTGATTTTTTTTCTATACAAAAGCATTTTTAATTTAATATAATTAAAATAACCTATTTAAATTTTACAATGCTCTCTATCTCTTATTTGGTCTTCCCTTCCCCATCTGCCAGGTAGACTATTGCTTGATCTTCTAATTTGCTTATGGCATCACTCTTTATATCTAAATCATGCACCCATTTTGACACTGATATATGGTGTGGCTTATAGTCTATACCTAGTTTATATCCTATTGTTTTTTAGTTTTCCCAGAAGCTTTTATCAAACAATGAGTTCTTATCTTTGAGTTTATCAAATACTGGGTTACTTTTGTCACTGACTATTGTGACTTGTGTACCTAATCTATTCCACTGAGCCGTTATTCTATTTCTTAGCCAGTACAGATACTTTTGATCATTACTGCTTTATAATATAGTTTGAGATCTGGTATTGTTAGACCACCTCTCTTTACAAAATTTTTTCATTAATGTCTTTGATTTTCTTGATCTTTTATTTTTCCAGATGAATTTTGTTATTTGTTTTGCTCCATCAAGTAATTTTTGATAGCTTGATATCGCACTAAATAAATAAATTAGTTTAGGCAGAATTGTCATTTTTATTATATTGACTTGGCCTACCCATGAGAAATTAATATTTTTCCCAATTGTTGGATCTGACTTCATTTATATAGAAAAGTGTTTTGTAGTTATGTTAATATAGTTTCTGCGTTTCTCTTGGCAGGCAGGTAGCTAAATATTTTATATTGTTTTATACTATTTTAAATGGAATTTCTCTTTTTATCTCTTGCTGCTAGATTTTGAGGGTCATAAATGCTGATGATTGAATTGAATAATGACTTACTCAATTTTTTTCTAAGATGGGATTATTTAGGCATTCTATTTTCTGATCTTTTCATCTAGATAATTTATCTTTTCATTACTATACATCAGTTTCACTCAGATTATCATATTTACTGACACAAGTAGGCAAAATATTTCTTAATGATTGCTTAAATTGATTTTTTCTTTCACTTCAGCTGAAGTATAATAGATTCTGCTCCAGTTTCTTATCTTTACTCTGTGTGTCTGTCTCTCTGCTTCAACTGTGATTTTTTGTAAAGCTCATATTATAGGATTGCTTTTTGACCCATTCTGCTATCTGCTTCTGTTTTATGGGAGAGTTTATCCTATACACATTCAGAGTTATGATTACGGCCTGTGTATTTCCCTCCATCCTATTCTTCTTTCCTTTTAGTTATACTATTAGTAATATAGCTTTTAAAAATTATTAAATCATCTTCCCATGTCGGGATATAAACAGTTTAGTTCTATTGAATCCTTTATGCTTTCTTTTTCCTTTTTTACATTTTTATGCTTCTCGTGTGTACTGATAATTTTTGGTTTTGTCATTATAAAAACTTGAAATCCTGCCATTTTATGGAGTCATCACTTTTCCCCTTGATGCATTTCACTTAATTGTGCCATGTAAGTGATTCTGGTTTATAGTACTAACTCCTTTGCCTTCCAGAATATTATGTTCGATGACCTCTGACCTATTAATGTTGCAGTTGCCAAGTCCTATGTAATCTTTATTGTGTTTCTCCAATATTTAAATTGGACAATTGTAGCATTTTTTCCTTTACCCAATACTTCTGAAATTTATCTATAATGTTCCTTAGAGGTTTTTTTGGGGGGCAAGAAGGGGATGGAAGAGGGAAAGGAAATCTCCTGCCTTAGGTTATTGGTGGATTCTTCCAATACCTATTTTGTCCTCTGGTTGTAGGGCATCAAGGTAGTTTTCTTGATAAATCCTTGAATGATACTATCCATGTCCTTATTTTTTATTATGACTTTCAGGTAATCCAGTGATTCTGATATTGTCTCCTGGATCTATTTTCCAGGTCAGTTGTTTTTCCCATGAAGCATTTTAATATTTTTGGTTTTTTCATTCTTTTAAATTTGCTGGATTCTTGGTGTTTTTCCCAATTTTAATCTTTAAAGAATTGTTTTTTCTCAATTGTCTATGGTACTTTCTTCTTTATTTAGGCAATTGTACTTTTTAAGGAAATTTTTTCCTTCAATGAATTTTTGTATCTCTTTTCTATTTGGCCAATTCTACTTTTTAAGCAGTTGTTTTCTTTTTTTTAAGCTGTTGATTCTTTTTTCATAATTCTCTTGCATCACTGATTTTACCTGAAAATCTCTCTTCCAAAAAAGATGTTCCCCATCCAAATATCACCCAATATATCCACAAGTATTCATTAAGTGACTATCATATGTCAGGGTCTGGTCACTGTTTATATGTGCTAAGGATACCAAGATAAAACTTATATAATCACTTACCACAAAGAACCTAAAAATCTATCTTGCCTAGATAACAAATATATGTAGTTATGTATAAAACAAACACAAGATAACGAGGGTATCACAAGCAGCTAAGGGGATCAGAAAACAAAAGTTTATGTAGTAACTGGTACCCAACTGAAGGACACTATAGATTCTAGAGTTAAGAGTAAGGAGGGGATGCATTCCAGTCATGTAGATAGTAAAAAACCATAAAGATGGATGTTGAAATTGAGAAATAGGAGACCATACTATATATGAAAGAGAGTAGTACGTAATAGGGCTGGGAAGGTAAATTCTCTATAAATCAAGAATTGATTTATCATTTAGATTTCTTGTTCATTGTCTAGACTTCAGAAAATAACTAAAATTATTTTGTTTTCTTTATTTTTTTCTTTGGAGAGCTAGCTGTTAAATATTCAGCACATCCCTGGATAAGATTTAAACTAAAATAGTAAGTACATTTGGAAAGTATGTGACAGACACTAAATATGATGTAAAGAGAGAAACAAGATTTAGCAACTGATTGGATTTGTGAATTGAATGCAAGTGAAAATTTAAAGTGCTTACAAGGTTGCAAATGCTTGAATGGAAGGAAGGATGGTAGTTCCCTAAGCAAATATAGGCACCTTTGGAAGAGAAAGATTTGAGGGACAAATAACATGTTTTGTTTAATACATGTTGAGTTTGAAATGCCTCCAATATATTATGAAACATCCAATAGGTAATTGTTGATAAAATACTAGACTAGTTTAGGTGAAATAATAGACTTTGATATATAGATTTGGGAGTTATCAGCGGTAAGGTAATTAAACCCATAAGAATTGATAAGAAAAAGCATAGAGAGAAAAGAGAATCTAGGAACCAATCTTGGTATATACCTACATTAGGCAGTATAATACAAATGATAATTTATAAAAGAAGACTGAAAAGTTTGGTCAGGGTGGTAGAAAAAGAATTAGTAATAACATTTAGCATTTATATAGCCTACTCTTCTTTTTTCCTTAAAGAATTACCTATCCATTCCTTTTCAGTGTTTTAGCTAGAAGTAAATCCCTTGCCTTTGATGCTTTTTTAATAATAGCTTTTTATTTTCAAAATACATACAAAGATAGTTTTCAACATTCATCCTTGCAAAACCTTGTGTTCCAAATTTTTCTCCCTCCCTTCTCCCCATCTCTCTCTCTTAGATAGCAAATGATTCAATATAGGTTAAACATGTGCAATTATTCTTAAAATATTTCCACATTTATTATGCTACACAAGAAAAATAAGATCAAAAAGGGGAAAAATGAGGGAAAAAAGCAAGTAAGCAACAATAAAAAAAGTGAAAATACTATGTTGTGATCCACATTCCATTCCCATAATCCTCTCTCTGGATGCAGATGTGGTGCCAAACTCTTTAGGAGACAAAGTTCTTTTCATTTAACTTCCTGAACATTAGGCTTGGGAGTCTATACCTATACTAGTTCATAGGAAGCATCCAATATCTCTTAAATTTAGTTAATAAAGGAGAAAGAAGTGAATAAGCATGTATTGTGCTGTGTTTTACAGAGATTATTTTATTTGATCTTCAGAGCAACCTTGAGTCAGAGGTTCTATTAGTAGCTCTATTTTATTGTATGGGAAACTGAAGTTGACAGAGGTTTTGACAAAAGTCAGATCTCAGTTTCCTTATAATAAAATGAAATCATTGTAATATTTCCTCTTCTGCTCTCACTTTCCACATCTATAAAATTAGGTGGTTGAGCTAGAAAATCTCTAAGTTTCATTCCAGCTGTCAATGTATTATTTTATTCAGAAATGCATAATCAGAATTCAATGAAAAGTTCAGGGCTAGGAAAGTAGATTTTAAATCACCATGATCAGTTCAATGGAATAAAGCTTTGGGAGTATTTAAGAATAAATATCTAAAGGCAGTGGCTTAAGGAATAGCCATGATTAAAAAAAAAGGAAGGAAGAAAAACTAGCTAAGGAAATAATTCAGTCAAAAGACAAGGGTAATACCAGATAAGTATAATTAATTAAAGCTAAGGGAGAACATTAAGGTGCTCTGCAGTGTTGTTCATCACAGAGATATAAAGAAGGATGGTAACCCCCCAAAAAAGCCATTGGATTTGTTAAAAGATATTATTGATAATTCTTTCTCCATTCTCCAACTTCCTGCTTTCACTTAAAAAATGAAATCAATAAATGATGAAATGGCCCCAAGGAAAGCCTTTTACAGAGACTCTTTCTGTTACTACTTTTCTCCCCACCCTGACCCCCAACCCAGCATCAAGGGAAAGGACATTTTTCTTCCAGAAACCCTAGTACTTTAAGATTACTACTCTTCCCCTTTTGCTTTTGTTAGTTATATTCTTTAACTTTAGAGTTTTGGCTACACAAAATATCGTCAGGCAGTCAGATAAAGTGGAAACCAATTTTTCTACAGCATGACCAAATCTTGGGGGATAAACTAGACACAGATAGGTAAATTACAGGAGCAGTCTTGTTATACAAAACTATCCAGACATAGCTTACTCATTAATCAGATTGTTGCTCTAGGCTTTATTCCCAGTTTGGTCAGCTTGAATCTTTGGGCCCAAATACTTAAATTACTCAGTCCTTCCTAGTTGGCCTGAATCCAACCTTCAGTTTCAGGTGGAAACTTCATTCCTTATGGCCACCTGATACCTTAGTCAGCTTGGTCACAACTCCCTAAGGTTTATGCCCAATAATTCTCCTGAACTAACATTTTTCTTTCCTGAACAAAGTCTTCCCCATGAGATTTTCAAGCCAAATGCTTTTTTGAAATCAATAAATATTCCACAATCAATAAAAATATTTTTTCAATTAGAGTTTAAAAAGATGCATGTTTTATGATTATCACATTACAAATTTAGTCCAGTTATTTATTTTAGGAGTTTTTAAAGTTATTATTATCATTATTATTATTATTATTATTATTATTAATGTCTATAAGAAAATTTCAAATGCTGGAGTATATATGTTCACCACCATGTTCTTTACAGCACTCAGCAAAGTGCTGGTTGTAAACTTCTTCAGGGTAGAGACTTTATTTTATTTCTCTTTGTATGCCCGCCCCACCCCAACCCCATCATCTTATATAATTATATTCAATGACTCTGGAGGAGAAAATTAGACTAAGGACTTTATGCAGCTCTGCCTAACTTAAATTCAATTCATATGCAAGTCAAGACATTACTGCTATGATATCTTTGATGTCTTCAAGAACAAAGGATGAACAACAACAAGGCAATTACTATCTCTTCTCTGTTCATCTAAGAGATAAGTTAGGGTTTATCTCTAGTTTTTCTCCTATTTTTCCACACCAATCCTTATTCATGAAACTTTCTTCTCTCACAAACAATAGGTAAAGTTTAAGAGATACCTCTTAAATTTTAGTTCTTTGATTTAGTCCTCATTTTCATTTCTTTTATTTTCAGATAAAGTATTGTTAACCAATTAGGAGAATTTTTCTTATTTTTTTTATCAATTACATGTAAAAGTTTCTAACATTCATTCTTGAAAATTTGTAGTTCCAAATTTTCTCCCTTCTTCTCACTTCTCCCCACCTTGAAAAGGCAAGCAATTTGATATGGGCTATACGTATCCAATCATGCAAAACATTTATATATTACTCACACACACAAAAAAAAATACAGACCAAAAAATCCAAAACAAAACAAAACAAAAAACGAACAAACCCTGAAAAAACCCAAAACAAACAAACAAAAAAACAAACAATCAAAGCAAAGAAAGTAAGAATAATATACTTTGATCTACATCCAATCTCCATCAAGTCTTTGACATGGATAACGGTTTTCATCATGAGTCTTCCAGAATTGTCTTAGATCACTTATTCTACTGCTGAGAATAGCAGTCATTCCCAGTTGATAACTGAATATTTCTTTTACTCTGAACTGTATCTTTTAATTCTTTCTGCTCATTTAACATCAGTTAAATCCAGATTTTTCTGAAAGTATCATGCACATCTTTTCTTAAAGCACATCATATCCTGCATCTTTTCCACCCATTCCCTAACTGATGGATATCTCCTCAATTTTCAATTCTTTATCACAAAAAGAGCTCCTATAAATATTTATGTATATACAGATTTTATTCCTTTTTGGTTTTTTTTGGTTTTTTTGCTGTGTCAAAAGGTATGCACAGTTTTGTAGTTGGCCATAGTTTTATTTGGGCATACATTAAAGTTGCTTTTCAGAATGATTGGAACAGTTCACAACTTCACAAACATTGAACTAGGGTCCCAATTTTCCCACATCCCCTACAACATTTTCTTGTCTGTCATATTAGCCAATCTGATAGATGTGAAGTGGCACCTCAGAATTGTTTTAGTTTCCATTTTTCTAATCAATAGTGATTTAAAGAATTTTTTCATATGATTAGAGGTAGTTTAGATTCCTTCATCTGAAAACTACTTGTTCCTATTCTTTGACCATTTATCAATTGGGGGATAATTGTTATTCTTTTTTTGTCATATTCATTTATTTTAAGGTTTTTAATTATTTTTTTACAGTAGTCATTGCCTAGTATTTTCCCACTCATTGAATCATCCCTTCTTTTTTTTAATTTAAATTTATTTTATTGTCAACTTGTGGTTTAAATAAACATTTCCACTTCAACATCAAGAAGATCCAACTCACTTCCAGTTGATCAATGATGGACAGAAATAACTATACCCAGAGAAGGAACACTGGGAAGCGAATGTAAACTGTTAGCACTACTGTCTATCTACCCAGGTTACTTATACCTTCGGAAGCTAATAATTAATGTGCAACAAGAAAAAGGTAGTTACACACATATATTGTATCTAGGTTATATTGTAACACATGTAAAATGTATGGGATTACCTGCCATCGGGGAGAGGGAGTGGAGGGAGGGAGGGGATAATTTGGAAAAATGAATAAAAAAATAAAATAAAATAAAATTTAAAAATAAATAAATAAATAAACATTTCCATAATATAGTATAACAAAAATATTTTACACAAAATTGCAAGTCTATTATATACAACTTGCTATTCTCTTTTTTGTATACTGCATTTTTTTCAATTAATGACATTTATTCTTATAAATTTGACTCAGTTTTCTATGTATTTGAGAAATGAGGCCTTTAAAAGGAAAACTATTCCCCCCAGTTTTCTACTTTCCTGTGATCTTGGCACATTGTTTGTCCAAAATCTTTTTAATTTAATATAATCCAAGCATAATACTATTTCTAATATAATGGGGATCACTCTTTTTTTTAAATCCAGAAGGAACCATCATGATGAAACCAACTGAATAAAATCTTGCAGAAAGAAATGTGTTTTACCACATTGCTCTGAATTACTAAAAAATACTTTACACTTTGCACTATTGTCTCCTTTGGTCCTGTGAAGAAGTGTCATTTTGGTTTTTGGTTATTTCCTAACTATGTTTTTTTTTTTTTATTCTCAGAAACAATAGAAAAGTTGTTTGTTTGTTTTTTCTAATTATCTAGTAGGAAGAAAGTCATGGATCACTACCTCCCCTTATTTCATACTTCAGTAAAAATTACAGTTTGGTTTCATTCCCATAAACACTGTTGAGAACCCTGCAGGAGCCAAATGACACATTGCTAATGAAGATGTACTGCAGTCCTGCAGGGCAAAGGATGTCAGTGGGAAATACAGAATTTAATTACCTTTAGAGTACAGTGAAGGCTAAGTCCCCAAAGTTTGGATCAGCTTTTGGCATGAGTACCACTCTCCACTTATGGGTAAATTTCTCCCACCACCACCACCCCCATACTAACTCCAGGCAAATTGTGTGCCATAATAACCCTGAGAGTTGCACAAATCTAAAGTTCTACCCTGGTTTCAGTATTTTGGTTTTGCCATCCAAAAGCTCAGCTTACACATATGTGGAAAAGGTGACCACCTCCACAGTGTGATTTGGCAGAAAGAACCCCAAAGATTAATTTGTTTTTTAAAAATAATATTTCCCATCCTTTCTGCCACAGGGATTGAAATTACCACCACTGAAGTCTTCATGCTTTTGGAGTGAGAAATTGTCTCTAGCAGATTGTAATTAAAATGCATAGGATAATTTAAACCATAAGTTATTAAAAAAAAAACTATCTATCAAAAGCAGCAGGAATAAATTTGTAGTTTTAAGTGACAAAAAAGAGGGATCTGATTACAGAAAATATAAAATGGTTATGTCGTTGCTAGAAGAGGGTAAGCAATAGCTAGAAGGGTAGGCTGAGATAAGACATGATAGTGAAAAAGACCTTTGCAACATGAACACCATGGGGAGAGGATGAAGGGAAGAAGGAGGATCAATGAAAATAAACTTCCTCTAGTGCTTTGTTTTATTCAGGTCTGATACTATGTCACCCAAGATTCCTTATCTGAGCCAGGTAAGAGACAAACTTGACTCTCACTTTACCACTCATGTAGTACTAGCACTGGCAGTTGATAGAGCACTAGATCTGGGTCAAAAAGATTTTAATTCAAATCCTGCCTCAGACAGTTACTAGCTGTGTGACCCTGGCCAAATCACTTAATCTCTGCTTGCCTCAGTTTTCTCATCTGTTAAATGGACATACTAAGATTATTGTCATGGAGCAAATAGATAATATTTGTTAAAGCACTTCGTCTAGCACATAGTAAATGCATGTATAGTTATTGTTATTTTTCAGTAATTTTAAGTTGCATCTGACTTTTTGTGACTCCATTTGATATTTCTTGGCAAAGATACTCGAGTAGTTTTCCATCTCTTTTTCCAGCTCATTTTACAAATGAAGAAACTGAGACAAACAGGATTAAGTGACTACCCATGGTCACATAGTTAATAAGTTAATAAACATCTGAAGTCAGATTTGAACTCAGAAAGATGAATCTTCCTGACTACAGGCCTGATAATCCGTCTACTGCACCACTTAGTTGCCTTTAAGTATAATATAAGTATTAGGTCTTAGTCTTGGGAATTTTTTTAATCAGATAATAACAGAGTTAGGCATTTATTCACAGAATGTTACATATTTGAGTCTAAGACAAACAAGAAAAAAAGACTAAAAACGTGCTAGTCTTTCTATTTCCTTCCCCTCTCTCCCTATTCCCCCCATCTCCTGCAATTGTACCTATAGATAGGATTTGCATCATAAAATTTCATTACATTCACTGACAGGTTAGAAAGAATATTAAAAATGATATCTTTCATTATCTACACAAGTATCTGGGCAACATGATTCTCAAACACTCATGAAAAAATATCTGACTATATCTAAGATCTTTAATGATATTAGCTCTCAATGCTTAATATGTAGACCATGCAGTTAAATTAACTATCTCCTTTGCCTAGAATTATCTTCCTCCTCTTCTTCTTTGCCTCTTGGCTTCCTTGAATTCCTTAAATTTTCAACTAAAATTCCATTTTATGGAAAAATTATTTTGGTACACCCTAATGCAAGTTCCTTATCTCATCTCCAACTTTTCTCTTGATTTTTTTTTGTATCCCCAGCATTTAGCACACTGCTTGGTAATAGTAGGTGGTTAATAAATGCTTGTTGTTTTGGCTTGATATGCCTGTCCTCCATGGTTCTCCATGTATGTTATATGATATAAACTCTGTAGCCTACATGTAAGAAACTCCATAGCCTGATTATAACCCTTTTGAACTTTATTTCTTAACATCCTACATTCTTTACATTTGAGCCAAAACTCAAGTCTCTTTTTTTCCTTCTCCATTTTGTTGCACTTGCAAATCCTGGAATACACCTAGAATGCAACATTTCTGTCTGTTGAAATCCTTTCCTTCCTCCAAGGTCTAGCTCAGATAACATCTCTCCCATGACCAGCTGAGATTTGCAGAATCACAGACTCTCCATGAGGAACCTTTACTGACACAAGACTTTTTTGAGTAATGCCTGAAAGTGGTCATTCATCTTTTGCTTAAATGCCTTCAATGAAGAATCACCTATAAATTCCTATAGGCATCCACTCCACTTTTGAATAGCTCTAATTATTAAGATTTTTTTCTCTAACATTAATTATACATTTACTTCATGTAGCTTCTATTCATTGCTACTATTTTATTCCCATGAGCCAAATAAAACAAATGTAATTGTTCTTTCATGTGACAGCCATTGTATATTTGATCCTCTCAAAATCTACTTTTATTCAAGCTAAACATACCCCTTTCCTCCAACTGATCCTCATATGACTTAAACTCAAGTCAAATCACCATTCTGGTTTTCTTCCAATTGGTAATCTCTAGCTTATTAATTTCTTTTGTGAGATATGGAATGCAGAACTGAACAGACTAATAAAGTCTGACCAAAAATGTATAAAGTTGGGCTATCATCTTCAAAGTCCTGGATCCTCTACATTTCTTAATGAATCCCAAGATTACATGAGATTTCTTGGCTCCTGTATCACATTGTTGAATTACATCATGCCTTTACTGTTTTATACACACTCCTACCAAATCATGTCCCCTCAACTTGTACTTGTAAAGTCTATTTTTGAATCCATTTGTAGCATTTTACGTGTATTCTTATTTTATCTCATCTTACTAGATTCACTTTAATGTTTTAGTCTTTCAATATCTTTTAAAATCCTGAGTGTTACTCCCAAAGTTTGTGTTATCTTCAAAAATTGACATTTTTAATCAATTGATATTTGATTTTGGTGAAAATTGATGCTTGTATCTACATCACTAATAAAATGGTAAGCAATACGTACTGAATATTTCTTTCCAAAGGTGATCTCAAAGCATTATTGACGATTCATTTTGTCTAGCCAGGCAATCAATTCAGAAATCATGTAATTGTATGATCACAGAGATCGCTTCTCTCCATATTTTCTACAGTGTTATGAAAGACAGTTTCTGACACAAGCACAGTAGGCCCTTAAAATCTAGTAGAGGGGCAGTTACATGGTGTGGATAGAATAGCAGACTTGACACTTAGTTGTGTCCCTCTAGGCAAGTTGCTTAATCCTGATTGCCTTCAAAAATAAAATAAAATAAAGGCCAGTTGACTTGCTTGCTTCAATTAAAATATAGGTAAACAATATCTACAGCAGCTCTTGGTGTATCTGGCTATAAACTATGATCAAAAAAAGAAGCATATTTCATATAGAATGACATATTCTTGTATTTATTTATTTGTTTTTATCTTATTTATTTTATTTTAATATGTATTTTATTTATTGATTGTGTTTTTCTTTTTTTTTTATTATGTGATACCTGTCAAATTTTTTGTCAAGTGTTTGAGGCCAAATTTGCACTCAGATCCTCCTGACTTCAGGGCTGGTGCTCTACCTGCTGTGCTACCCAGCTGCCTCTAGAATGCCATATTCTTGATGAAAACATGCTGGCTCTCTGGGATTGCTAATTCCTTTCCTAAATCACTAATCATTCCTTTGATTGTATATTTGAGAAGTTGGTTAAGAATTGAAATCAAGTCTCTAGTCTTGATACTCTATTCTCTTTTCAGAAAATTATGGCATTTGTCTTTGTATCACCACAAGGCATGCCTCTTATTCTCCATGATTTTTCAAGAATCATTAACAATGATTGAGCAAGCATGTCTTCCAGTTTTCCACCAGCCTAAAATGTGGGCCATATGGACCAGATGGTTTGACCTTATCAAAGGTATCTGCATTCTATCTTACTATCTCCCTGCTTATTTTGTGATTGTTCATTATGATCAGCTAATAAGTCTTTCAAAGTTAATTATCTTTATAATATTATTATTATACAAATTGTCCTCCTTATTGTGTTCACTTCACTTTGCTTCAGTTCATACAAGTCTTCCAGGGTTTTTTTCCCAAAAAACCATTTCTTTATTACTTCTTACAACACTAAATTATTTCATCAATGCATATATGATAATTTGTTCAGACATTCCCCAATTAATGAGTATCTCTTCAGTTTCCAAGTCTTTGCTACTACAAAAAGAGACAATATAAATATTTTTGTACATAAGAGGTTTTTTTTCTCTTCTCTGATACTTTAGGGTATAGATCTACTAGTGATACCCTAAGTCATAGGGATAATATTGAGGGCATAACTCCAAAATATTTTCCAGACTCCTTGAACCAGTTCACAGCTTCATCAACAATGAATTCCTGTTTTCCCAATTCAATACCTGCCATTTTATTTTTTTGGTCAACTCAGGCAATTTAATGGATGTGAGGTAATACCTAAGAGTTGCTTTCATTTAAAATTGTCTACTACTGATTTAGAGTACTTTTATATGACCATTGATAATTTGGATTTCTTCCTATTCATATCCTTTGACTCCTTAGCAATTGGGGAATGGCTTTTATTCTTATAAATTGTACTTAGCTACCTATATCTTAGAAATGAGATCTTTATAAGAAAAACTTACTGCAAAGATTTTGTCCCCTGGTTTCCTACTTCTCTCTTAAATTAGATATATTGGTCTTATTTGTGCAAAAAATTTATTGTCCAGTACTTTCTAAACTTTAGTGGTATTTTCTAAGGTTCTTTCTGGCAGTATCATTTGTACTAACATATTTAAACAAAAACTGTATAATAATCATCCAGTTTGAAAATAGTTAGGAGGTTCTTCCATATACCAGATATATCCTTCAGAAAAGAGTAGACCTCTCTATTTAACATGTTTTCATGGTTTTGGTTCCAAATTCTTTCTCTTTCTCCATCTATTCCCCTGTCTCTGAGAAGGTAGACAATCAGATAGAGGTTAGACATGTGCAATTATTTTAGTCATTTTGAAAAATATTTGAACAAAATAAAAAAAAAAGAATTGGAAAATAAAGTGCACCAACCTGTTTTCAATCTATTTTAGTTCTTTATCTGGAGGCAGATAACATTTTTTTTCACTATGAATGCTCTCGGATTTAGATCATCGCACTGTTAAAAATAGTTACGTCATTCACAGTTCTTCATCGAACAATATTGATATGTTGGTGTATGGTTTTCTCCCAGTTCTGCTCACTTTACTTTGCATCACTTCTTTTAAGTCTTTCCAAGTTTTTCTGAAATCATCCTGCTTGTCATTTCTTATATCACAATAAAATTCCATTGTAATCATATATCATAGCTTGTTTAGCCATTCCCAAATAGATGAGCATCCCTTTGATTTCTAATTCTTAGCAAAAAGAACTGCTATAAATATTTATACAAATAGTTCCTTTCCCCCCTTTTTGGCTATCTCTGGGATATAGACTTAGCAGTAGCTCTCTCTATTATTATTATCAATTCAATAAATACCTACCTCTGTACCCTCCAACAGGGAGTTAACCAACCACTTCTAATCATCTTTTCATTCTCTCATCCCTCACTTAACTCTGTATAAACATTTCTTAGACAAACAATTGTTCCTGTCAGATTGGCCAGCTCTTTTCTCTCCAGGAAGTGTTTAGTGATCCTTTTTTCTCTTATCCCATCCTCCATCTCCTGACACGTTTGGATTTCTCCTTTGCCTCTGTCACATTTCTACCTTGTATCACAGCATTTTCTTATGCAGTAAGTCTTGTTCCTTCTTTGCTTTATATTCTCTTGAAAAAAAAACTAATTGTTTTCTATCTCTGTAATTCCAGTAATAAACTTTTCAAAAACAAATGTTCAATAGATTTTATTGAAATAAATTAAAATACCATTTTTCTTTACATTTTCAATCCTTCCCTGTACTATTTACCTTTTACTTTTCATATCTGTTTCAAGGGAAAAGAACCTACTTCCTTTAAGCACTGTTTCTTTCTAACTGACTTTAAAAGAATAAAACAGGTATTCTTCACAGTCCATCACCTTTGCTGAAGCATTCAGATAAAATCCAGCCTACAAAGAAATAAGATATAGTTGGATAGAAGCCCAGGTGATGAATGGAAGATGAAATGGCCATCTTATCCTCTTGCCTATGCTCCCTCTTTTGTGGCAAGATTTTAAGTAGTAGAATTACAGAACTAGATTGTAAACCATAACTTAATGACACTTTTGAAAACTTAATGCTTTTTCAAAGAATAGTTTTTCCTCTGTTGTGTGTGATCTTTTGAATAGGTCAACCTGCTGTGAACTCATTATTTATGGCATTCATTAGTATCTATAGCTCAAAAAGTCATAGAAATTGTTTCCTGTATAAAACCCAGATAGGAGATGAAACGAAAACATTTTTTTTAAAAAAGTAATGTGATAAAATTACACTATTTTTAAAATTTATTGTAATTATCACAGCTACAAATATAATGGCATGAGATCAAAATGTCAGAGTTGAATTTTTTAGTGAGCTTGCAAAAAAATTACATTTAATAGGATGTGCCTAGACGTGCCCTACTTGCTTTCAGTTAACTTTATGTGCTAGTTCAGTCCTTGGCACTTAAGGATGATAATCATCTTGGGTGCACCTAGCTGGCTACTTGGATCCAGTACTAAAGTACTCAAGTGCCTTAGGAATGAAAAAATAATTCCCTTAGTGGCCACTGAATAGCTCAAACAAACACATTGGGATATCCTATCCCTCCTTGCCCAAAAGGATTATCACAAACCCAGTGATTCAGTAAACCGACATAAAAAGTAAGTCACTCATCTCCTTTCTTTCTTCCTTTAAATACCAAATAGCACCATGTAAATCTGAAACATTTCATGAGTGATGGGAAAAGGGTACCACTTCTCCAACATAGTAGTATGACTGCTAGGGCAAAGAGGCTCAGCAAAGAGACTTGAGCCTGAGCCTCTGAATGCCTCTCCTACATTTTGTTTCTTTCCCTGATCCTAGGTGATAAAGCATTCATCTTGAGATGGACATCTTCAGACATAGAGGGGACCCTATTAATTCTAAAGATCCAGAGATCTCAGATCCTCAGTTTTTGTTAGATATACTTTGAAAGGAATCCCTAGAAACTAGTCTAGAATTCTTAGAGTAGATTATTAGTAGTTGGAGGATGTATCTGGTTAGGATTACCAGAAAAAATCTACCAAAAAAACAATGTAGAGCCAAAGTAAAATATTAAATCTATTCATCAGTTCCCTAAAATACTTAATGTATAACAATAATTTATTACTGTTCATTATTTACTTTTGTGTGTAGCAAGTTCCATACCTGATTTATATTGTATATTAATTACCTTTGATTAGACTTTATATATGAGAAAAGCATAAACTATATGTAATTTACCCCTAGCATTCAATGGTAGAGACATAATGAACCAAAGAATGAAAAAAAGATCTCTATACCCCATCCAAAAAAAAAAAAAAAGGACCTCTATCCCCTCTCAGGACTGAATCTGGTCTATCATATGTATGGGCCCAGTGTAGAAGAATACAGAGATCAAGGGCACAGTCCCACAACTCATTCATGTGGGCAAATTTTGCAATTCCTTCCTTCAAGTGTGCTTTAGTTATAACTTTTCCCTTAACATTTCACCCCTTGCTCGAGATATGAAGGGGCCAGTTTCTCTGCAGGGAGAAAACAGGGAGAGTGTTGCTTGAGACTTAATTCCTTTTAGATAAATATCCTCCTTCCTACCAAGTTTCTCTTATTCTCATTGCGTCAATCTAACTTTGTTCTGTTCAGGGGAAAGTGTAAGATCTAGATTCACCTGGAATACCTTTATTCTGTTTTGAGGGGAGAGAAATAAACAAGATCCTTTTTCATACAGGTCAGAAGTCCCCTGATAAGGAAATTGATGTGAGCCAGTGAACAGTACAAAAGGAATATCTCTTCTCTTTCTTTTTTCTCCTCTTTCCATGTATAATATGTCTCACTATCTCTATCACATTTGTAACTCCCTACTTATAAGGAAACATACAAATCAGAAGTTATGAGCAGCCAAGCTTCATCCTAGCTAGAGCCAAATTAAATAAATATAAAGCATAAATACATTTTAAAGAATAGTAAAGCTTTTAGATTAATATCTGAACTACTCCATAAGCAAAGGAATGAAAAGGAAAGATGAGATTATCATTTTCAGCAAATTACTCTAAGGAAAAAAAAAACATACTCAACAATCAGTCCATTGAGAATATTCCATCTAACTGCAAAGAAAATGGTGAGATCTGTCTATAGCTTAGACATCCATCACATTAGGACCTCCTATCTCTCCCTCCCTGCTCAAATCACTTGACCAAATTCTCACACTTATCATAAACCCAATATTCTCACTCTAAGCTATATCCCACTTCTCAGGGTGATTCTCCTCCAAGATAAGAAGTACCAAACAACACTGTCTCTTTAAAACTCAAGCAATTCCTCTTCAGTTTGTGGAGCCGGAAAAGCTAAAGAATTGCATTCCAGCCAGCAGAAATTCCTCAGAGTGCATTACTCCATGTCAGAATGAGGTACCAGGTTACATTCCTCACCAGGGTTAGGAATTTTTCCAGTTGATTGCAAAATCAGCTATGGTACACTGGACATCTGGAATAATACATCATAGCGTCAAAATAAACACCAGCACGAAACAGAATAAGAATGATTAACCCGGCTCCCCAGGTGATCACATTAGGGTGCCATACACAGCAAACATACATCAACAATATTTGCAATATACATAAGACAGTAGAAAGCTTGGCTTTCCAGGCTACTTCAATCACTATGTTTGCAAACTGCATGCAGAACATGTCACACACATCACAGTAGTATATGCATATCCCCAGAATAAAATAAATCTGCATCATAGTAAATCAAAGCAAGTAGGCCTATAATATAACAATTTGGCGAAACATCAATATTCATGCTCCCTCCAAAAAAAAAAAAAAAACTCCAGCAAAATTATGATGATTAAATGAGCTAATGAACAGTTGCTAAAAAAATAAGCAAGATACTCAAAAAAGCAAACAAAAAATAAAAAAATAAACATATTATGCTCTGAATAACATGAATATCAGTAAATATATCCATTTACAAGAAAAACACCTATTATGTGACTAAATATTAGCATTGTCATCTGGATTACATATATACATACATATATAATCATTTCTTCAGTTTCCACTAAAATATCATGTTAGTCTGCTTACCCGTCAGATGGGCCTGTGACCTACTGACTTCTCTGCTGTATACTTCAGCTAGTTAGTTGATGATATAGACCAAACCTAATCCTAACCAGACTTAAAATTCTACATTTCTGAACTTGGATTTAGAGAGCATCCAGGCCACCTACCAGAGTCTCCAAAGATGTTATATTGGGCAGAAAACATGTTGCTTAAATTTCAGTTCTCTTCCATTACTTGAACTGATTGTTGGGTACATAGTCCTTTTCAGTTGAATTGTTTGTTTATGAACCATTGTCTGGTTCAAATACAGTCTTCCTTCTATTGGCAAGTGGTCTTTATTTATTTATTTATTTATTTTTGCTAAGGCAATTGGGGTTAAGTGACTTGCCCAGGGTCACACTCTAGGAAGTGTTAAGTGTCTGAGATCAGATTTGAACTCGGGTCCTCCTGAATTCAGGGCTGGTGCTCTATCCACTGTGCCACCTAGCTGCCCCAAGTGGCCTTTTTTTAGTTCATTATTTTTAGTACATATTGTTTTATGGATCATGTTGGGAGAGAAAAATCAGAGCAAAAGGGAAAAACCACAGGAGAGATTAAAAAACAGAAAAAGAAGTCAACATAGCATGTGTTGATTTACTTTCAATCTCCAGAGTTTTTTTTGTTTTGTTTTGTTTTGTTTTTTCTGGATGCATCTAGTATTTTCTGTCCAAAGTTTATTGGGATTGTTTTGGATCACTGAACCACTGAGAAGAACCAAGCCTTTCATAATTGATCATCACACATCCTTGCTGTTACTGTGTACAATGTATTCCTGTTTCTGCTTAGTTCACTCATCATTAGTTCATGTAAATCTTTCCAGGCCTTCCTTTCTAAAATCAGCTTATTCATTATTTTTTATAGAACAATAATATTTCATTGCTTTCATATACCACAACTTGTTCAGCCATTCCCCAGTGGATGGACATCCACTTCTTTTCCAATTCTTTGCTACCACATAAAGAGCTGATACAAACATTCTTGCACATGTGGGCCCTTTGCTTTCCTTTATGATTTACTTGGGTTACAGACTCAGTAGAGGCACTTCTGGGTCAAAGAGTATGCACAGTTTCACAGCCTTTTGAGCATAATTCCAAATTTCTCCCCAGAATGGTTGAATCTTTTCACAACTCCACCAACAATGCATTAGTGTCCCACTTTTCCCACATCTCCTGCAACATTTATCACTATCCTTTTCTATCATCTTAAACAATCTGAGAGATGTGAGATGATATCACAGAGTTTTTTTAAATTTACATTTCTTGAATCAATAGTTATTTAGAGCATTTTTAAATATAACTATAAATAGCTTTAATTTCATCATCTTAAAATAGCCTGTTCATATCTTTTGACCATTTATCAATTGGGGAATGACTTGTATTCTTATAAACTTGACACAGATCTTTATATATTTTAGAAATGAGACCTTTGTCAGAAACACTGGCTGTAAAGATTTTTTCTGAGCTTTGTACTTCCCTTTAATCTTGTTTTTATTGGTTTTGTTTATACAAACCCTTTTTAATTTAATGTAATCAAAGTTGTCCATTTTACCTTTCATAATGTTCCCTCGTTCTCTGGTCATAAATTTTTCCCTTCTCCAAAGATCTTACAGGTAAATTATCTCTTGTTCTCCTAATTTGTTCATGGTATCATCTTTTGTTCCCAAATCATATACCATTTTGTTTATTTTGGTATGGGATGAAATATAGGTCTATGCCGAGTTTCTGAGATATTATTTTCCAATTTTCTCAGCAGTATTTTGTCAAATAGTGAGTTCTTATCCCAGAAGCTGAAGTTTGGGAGTTTATAAAATACTAGATTGCTATAGGTCTTGCTTATTGTGTGGTTTAATCTATTCCACTGATCCACCACTCTATTTCTCAGCCAATACCAAATGGTTTTGATGACTGTTGCTCTATAATATGGTTTTAAGTTTACTACTGCTAAGCCACCATCCTTTGTATTTTTTCATTAGTTTCCTTGATATTCTAGACCTTTTGTCTTTCCAGATGAATTTTGTTATTATTTTTCTAGTTCTATAAAATACTGTTTTGGCAGTCTGATTGGTATGCACTAAATAAGTAGACCAATTTAGTCAGAATTGTCATTTTTATTATATTAGTTTGGGCCTAGCAATTTATATTTTTCCAATTGTTTAGATCTGATTTTATTTATGCGAGAAGTGTTATGTAATTATGTTCATATAGTTCTTGGGTTTCTCTTGGCAGGTAGATCCCAAATGTTTTGTTTACACTAATTTTAAATGGAATTTCTCTATCTCTTGCTGATGGGCTTTGTCAGTAATATATAGAAATGCTGATATGAATTTATTTATATCTCACAACTTTGCTAAAGCTGTGAATTGTTTTCGGTAGGTTTTTGGATGATTTTCTAAAGTTCTCTAAGTATATCATCTTATCATCTGAAAAGAGTAATAATTTTATTTCCTTATTGCCTATTCTAATTCTCTTAATTTCTTTTTTCTTTTCTTATCGCTAAAGCCAACATTTCTAGTACAATG
Source organism: Sminthopsis crassicaudata (assembly GCF_048593235.1). Classification (NCBI taxonomy): domain Eukaryota; kingdom Metazoa; phylum Chordata; class Mammalia; order Dasyuromorphia; family Dasyuridae; genus Sminthopsis; species Sminthopsis crassicaudata. The sequence goes on from NC_133617.1 coordinate 514,280,550, forward strand.
TTGCATAATAGTGGTGATGATGCCATCCTTATTTCACCCCTAATCTTATTGAGAATGTGACCAGCTTCTTTCCATTAGAAACAATGCTTTCTGTAGGTTTGAAATAGATACTGCTTAGTATTAAGCAAATTAGAAGAACATAGGATACTTTATCTCTCAGATCTGTGGAAAAGGAAGGAATTCATGACCAAAGAAGTACTGGAGATCATTATTGATCAAAAATAGATAATTTTTATTATTTATTAAGTTAAAAAGTTTTCATACAAACAAAACTAATGCAGACACGATTAGAAAGGAAACAAACTGGGAAAACATTTCTATATTCAAAGATTCTGATAAAGGCTTCATTTCTAAAATATATAGATAAATGACTCAAATTTATAAGAATTTAGGCCATTCTTCAAATGATAAATGGTCAAAAGATATGAACAATTTTCTGATGTAGAAATTGAAATCATTTCTAGTCATATTGAAAGGTGCTGTAAATCACTATTAATCAGAGAAATTCTCTGAGATACCATTGCATACCTCTCAGAGTGGCTGAGATGACAGGAAAAGATAATGATGAATATTGGAGGGGAGGGGGGAAACCTGGGACACTAATACTTTGTTGGTGGAATTGTGAATAGATCCAACCATTCTGGAGAGCAATTTGGAACAATGTCCAAAAAGTTATCAGACTGTGCATATCCCTTGATCTAGCAGTGTTTCTACTGGGCTTATATCCCAAAGAGATCATAAAAAAAAGGGAGGAAAGGGAGGAAAAGGGACCCACACACACATAAATATTTGTGGCAGCCCTTTGTGTAGTGGCAAAAAACTGGATGCCCAACAGTTGGAGAATGTCTGAATAAGTTATGGTACATGAATGTTATGGAATATCATTGTTCTTTAAGAAATGACTAACAGGATGATTTCAGAGAGGCCTGGAGAGACTTACATGAACTGATGCTAATTGAAATGACCATAACCAGGAGATCACTGTACTTCACAACAAGAAGATTATTCAATGATCATTTCTGATGGACATGTCTCTTTTCAACAATGAGATGATTAAGACCAGTTCCATTGATCTTGTGATGATGATAAGAGCCATCTCACACCCAGAAAGAGGAGTGTGGGGTTTGAGACTGGATTACATCATAGCACTTTCACTCTTTTTGTTATTATTCCTTGAATTTTATTTTTTTTTCTCACTTTTTAAACTTTTTGATGTGGTTTTTCTTTTTTTTAATTAATTTTATATTTATAACATTTTTTGACAGAATATATGCATAGGTAATTTTTTTTTACAACATCCCTTGTACTCCCTTCTGTTCCGAATTTTTCCCCTCTTTCCCTCCACCCCCCTCCCCTAGATGGCAGGCATTCCCATACATATTAAATATCTTATAGTATATCCTAGGGACAATATATATGTGCAGAACCGAATTTTGTTGTTGTTGTTGCAAAGGAAGAATTGTATTCGGAAGGTAAAAATAATCTGGGAAGAAAAACAAAACAAAAAAAATGCTCAGAGTTTACACTCATTTCCCATTGTTCCTTTTCTGAGTGTAGCTGATTCTGTCCATCATTGATCAATTGGAATTGGATTAGCTCTTCTCTATGTTGAAGATATCCACTTCCATCAGAATACATCCTCATACAGTATCATTGTTGAAGTGTATAATGATCTCCTAGTTCTGCTTGTTTCACTCAGCATCAGTTGATGTAAGTCTCTCCAAGCCTCTCTTACAGAACAATAATATTCCATAACATTCATATACCATAATTTAACCAACCATTCTCCAATTGATGGACATCCATTCATTTTCCAGTTTCTAGCCACTATGAAAAGGGTTGCCACAAACATTTTGGCACATACAGGTCCCTTTCCCTTCTTTAGTATTTCCTTGGGATATAAGCCCACTAGTAGCACTGCTGGGTCAAAGGGTATGCATAGTTTGATAACTTTTGGGGCATAATTCCAGATTGCTCTCCAGAATGGTTGGATTCTTTCACAACTCCACCAACAATGCATCAGTGTCCCATTTTTCCTAATTTGCATCTCTCTGATCAATAGTGATTTAGAACACTCTTTCATATGAGTGGAAATAGTTTCAATTTCATCATCTGAAAATTGTCTGTTCATATCCTTTGACCATTTATCAATTGGAGAATGGCTTGATTTCTTATAAATTAAAGTCAATCCTCTGTATATTTTGGAAGTGAGGCCTTTATCAGAACCTTTAACTGTAAAAATGTTTTCCCAATTTGTTACTTCCCTTCTAATCTTGTTTGCATTAGTTTTGTTAGTACAAAAGCTTTTTAATTTGATGTAATCAAAATTTTCTATTTTGTGATCAATAATGATCTCTACTTCTCCTTTGGAAACAAATTCCTTCCTCCTCTACAAGTCTGAGAGGTAAATTATCCTATGTTCCTCTAATTTATTTATGATCTCGTTCTTTATGCCTAAATCATGGACCCATTTTGATCTTATCTTAGTATGTGGTGTTAAATTTGGGTCCATGCCTAGTTTCTGTCATACTACTTTCCAGTTTCCCCAGCAGTTTTTGTCAAATAATGAATTCTTATTCCAAAAGTTGGGATCTTTGGGTTTGTCAAACACTAGATTTTTATTCATTATCTTGCCCTGTGAACCTAACCTATTCCACTGATCGACTAGTCTATTTCTTATCCAATACCAAATGGTTTTGGTGACTGTTGCTTTATAATATAGTTCTAGATCAGGTACAGCTAGACCACCTTCATTTGATTTTTTTTTTCATTACTTCCCTTGAAATTCTCAACCTTTTGTTGTTCCATATGAATTCTGTTGTTATTTTTTCTAGGTCATTAAAATAGTTTCTTGGGAGTCTGGTATAGCATTAAATAAATAGATTAGTTTAGGGAGTATTCTCATCTTAATTATATTCACTCGGCCTATCCAAGAGCATTCAATGTCTTTCCAGTTATTTAAATCTGACTTTATATTTGTGGCAAGTGTTTTGTAATTTTGCTCATATAATTCCTGACCTTCCTTTGGTAGATATATTCCCAAATATTTTATACTATCGACAGTTATTTTGAATGGAATTTCTCTTTGTATCTCTTGCTCTTGGATTGTGTTGGTAATGTATAAAAATGCTGAGGATTTATGTGGATTTATTTTGTATCCTGGAACTTCATTAAAGTTCTGAATTATTTCTAATAGCTTTTTAGCAGAGTCTTTGTGGTTCTCTAAGTATACCATCATGTCATCTGTGAAGAGTGATAGTTTGATTTCCTCATTTCTTACTCTAATTCCTTGAATCTCTTTCTCGGCTCTTATTGCCAAGGCTAGTGTTTCTAGTACTATATTGAATAGTAATGGTGATAGTGGGCAACCCTGTTTCACTCCTGATCTTACTGGGAAAGGTTCCAGTTTATCTCTATTGCATATTATGCTTATTGACGGTCGTAAATATACGCTCCTGATTATTCTAGGGAATAGTCCATTTATTCCTATACTCTCAAGTGTTTTTAGTAGGAATGGATGTTGGATTTTATCAAATGCTTTTTCTGCATCTATTGAGATGATCATATGGTTTTTATTAATTTGATTATTAATATGGTCAATTATACTAATAGTTTTCCTAATATTAAACCAGCCCTGCATTTCTGGTATAAATCATAGTGTATTATCCTGGGGATGATTTTCTGAAGTCTTTATGCTAATATCTTATTTAAGATTTTAGCATCAATATTCATTAAGGAGATTGGTCTATAGTTTTCTTTCTCAGTTTTCAATCTACTGGTTTAGGTATCAGTACCATGTCTGTGTCATAAAAGGAATTTGATAGGACTCCTTCAATCCCTATTTTTTCAAATAGTTTATATAGCATTGGAGTTAGTTGTTTTTCAAATGTTTGGTAGAATTCACATGTAAATCCATCTGGTCCTGGAGATTTTTTCTTAGGGAGTTGGTTAATAGCTTGTTTTATTTCTTTTTCTGAAATGGGACTATTTAGACTACTTACTTCTTCCTCTGTTAATCTGGGCAAGCTATATTTTTGAAGGTATTCTTCCATTTCATTTAAGTTATCAAATTTATTGGCATAAAGTTGAGCAAAGTAGCTCCTAACTATTGTTCTAATTTCTTCTTCATTAGTGGTGAGTTCTCCCTTTTCATTTTCAAGACTAACAATTTGCTTTTTCTCTTTCCTTTTTTTAATCATATTTACTAAGGGTTTGTCTATTTTGTTGTTTTTTTTCATAGAACCAACTCTTAGTTTTATTAATTAATTCAATAGTTTTTTTTACTTTCAATTTTATTAATCTCACCTTTTATTTTTAGAATTTCAAGTTTTGTGTTTGTCTGGGGGGTTTTAATTTGTTCCTTTTCTAGCAATTTTAGTTGTAAGCCCAATTCGTTGACCCTCTTTCTATTTTATGCAAGTAGACCTCTAGAGATATAAAACTTCCCCTTATTACTGCTTTGGCTGTATCCCACACATTTTGGTATGATGTCTCATTATTGTCATTTTCTTGGGTGAAGTTATTAATTATGTCTATGATTTGCTGTTTTACCCAATCATTCTTTAGTATAAGACTATTTAGTTTCCAATTATTTTTTGGTCTATTTTTCCCTGGCTTTTTATTAAATGTAATTTTAATTGCATTGTGGTCTGAAAAGGATGCATTTACTATTTCTGCCTTACTGCATTTGATTTTGAGGTTTTTATGTCCTAGTATATGATTAATTTTTGTATAGGTTCCATGAACTGCTAAGTAGAAAGTATACTCCTTTCTGTTTCCATTTAGCTTTCGCCAAAGAGCTATCATATCAAACTTTTCTAGTATTCTATTTACCTCTTTGACTTCTTTCTTATTTATTTTGTGGTTTGATTTATCTAATTCTGAGAGTGCAAGGTTGAGATCTCCCACTATTATAGTTTTGCTGCCTATTTCTTTTTGCAGCTCTCTTAATTTCTCTTTTAAGAATTTAGATGCTGCACCACTTGGTGCTTACATGTTTAATATTGATACTGCTTCATTATCTATTCTACCCTTTAGCAGGATATAATGCCCTTCCTTATCTCTTTTAATTAGATCAATTTTTGTTTTTGCTTGATCTGAGATGAGGATGGCTCCCCCAGCTTTTTTGGCTTCACCTGAAGCATAGTAAATTCTGCTCCACCCTTTTACTTTTAATTTGAATGTATCACCTTGTTTCAGGTGTGTTTCCTGTAAATAACATATAGTAGGAATCTGACTTTTAGTCCAGTCTGCTAACTACTTCCTCTTTATGAGGGAGTTTACCCCATTTATGGTTAGAATGACTAATTCTATATTGCTTGCCATCCTGTTAAACCCTGCTTATGCTTTTCTCCTTTCCTTCCCTCTTACCTTAAACTTGTGAATACCACTTGCTTTTCACAGCCCTCCCTTTTTAGTATCCCTCCCCCACCTTAAAGTTCCTCTTCCTATTTTACCCCTTTATCTCACAATTTCTGATTTGCCTTCCCCTTAGCTTACTCCTTCCCTCTCACTTTTCAATGAAGTGGAAGAAGTTTCACCATAAATTGAATATGTCTATTGATACACACTATGTTCATCCCCCTCCTTTCTTTCTCTCAGACATAATAGGTTACCTGTGCCTCTTCATGAGATGTAGTACCACCACTTTACCCTTTTTTATGACATAATTTCCTTTCCACCTCTAGTTTCTAGGACAAATTATACATGTGTTCTTTACATATCTTTATGGCAGAAATATAGTTCTCAAGATTTCTTTTTACCTTTTTAGAAATCTCTTGAGTTCTGTATTTGAAGATCAAACATTTTATGTAGGTCTGGTTTTTTCATCAAGAATAGATGGAATTCATTTATTTCATTAAATGTCCATCTTCTTCCCTGGAAAATGATGCTCATTTTTGCTGGGTAAGTTATTCTTGGCTGCATACCAAGTTCCTTAGCCTTTTGGAATATCATGTTCCAGGCCCTTTTTTTCTTTTAATGTGGACGCTGCTAGATCCTGGGTTATCCTTATTGTGGCTCCTCCATATCTGAATTGCTTTTTTCTAGCAGCTTCCAGTATTTTTTTCCTTCGTCTGATGGTTCTTGAACTTGGCCACTATATTTCTTGGTGTTTTGATTTTAGGGTCCCTTTTAGTAGGTGATCGATGAATTTTTTCAATGTCTATTTTACCCTCTGTTTCCAAAACATCTGGGCAGTTCTCTTTGATAATTTCCTGGAAAATAGTGTCCAGGGTCTTTTTTTCCTCACATTTTTCAGGGAGTCCGATTATTCTCAAATTGTCTCTCCTGGATCTGTTTTCCAGGTCTGTTGTCTTTCCAATTGTTTTGTTTTTCTGGTTTTACTTGACTACTTCTTGGTTTCTCCTTGAGTCATTCATTTCTATTTGTTCGAGTCTAATTTTCAATGATGTATTTTCTTCACTGACTTTTTTTATATCTTTTTGTAATTGTCCAATTGAGTTTTTAAGTGAGTTTTTTTCTTCTATAGAATTTTTTCCATTTCATTCATTTCATTTTTTAGAGAGCTGTTTTCTTTTTCCAGCTCACTAATTTTATTTCTCAATAATTTGATCTCTTTATCCACTCTGGATGACTTCTCCAGGCTCTCTTGCCAAGCTTCCCTTTCATTTTCCCATTTCTCTTCTAGCTCTCTTGTGAGAGCCTTTTTGATTTCCTCTATGAGATTCTTTTGCATTGAGGAGCAGCTCATATCCCCCTTAGGGGATTCCTCTGGAGACAATCTGCTTTTGGTTTCCTCAGTATTTGAAGTCTGCTCTCTCTCCATACAGAAGCTATCAATGGTTAGAGCACTTTTAAATTTTTTATTCATTTTGTCAGAGTGGGAATCAAAGAAAACAAATTGACAAGAAAAACAATTGGTCTGGTTTTTTTGGGGGGGCTGGGATTGGATGGTTTTACTGAGCCTCCTCTACAGAATGGAGGTGACAGCAGCAACTAACAGGACAACGATGGCTGGCTGCTTCTGCTGGCCCTGAGCCACTCCAGGTGGGGGTGGGGATGGGGGTGGCCAGGTCCAGAGAGACACTAGCTTTCCGGGGTTTTAATCTTCACCTCTGGAGTTTACACTTTCTCTGCTGCTCCTGGATTGCTGCCAAGACAGAGTATCCACACTTGGGAAAAAGTCTTTTCACAGAAATGGCATACCCCTCCCCTCCCCCTCTGGTCTGAGCTGTGTGAGCTGCTTGTCTCCCTCTGGCTTGCCTGCCCTCAGTCTGTACCCAGTCTGTTCGTCCCCTCCCCCGAGCAAACACAGACCTTTTCTGGCGAATTTCAAGGATGTCTTCTGTTGGTGATTATTTGTGGGTTTCTTTTCCGGTCAGAGGCTTGTCATAAAGTAAGTCCTGAGAGAAAATGCAGAGCTCAAGCAGCTGTCTGCCTCCTCACTGCCATCTTGGCCAGAAGTCCGATCTGGTTTTTCTTATGCAGCAAGATAATTGTATAAATATGTATACCTATATTGGATTTAACATATATTTTTTACCATGTTTAACATATATTGGATTACATGCTATATAGGGGAGGTGGTGGGAGAAAGAGGGGGAAAAGTTGACGCAAGTTTTCAAAGGTCAATGTTGAAAAATTATCCTTGCATATGTTTTGAAAATAAAAAATTTCAATAAAAAACAAAAAAAGTGCTTATTATTTTAAGGAAATCTCCCTTTATCCCTATGTTCTCTAGTTTAAGAGCAATGGGTGTCAAAAGTTTTTTTTCTTCATCTATTGAGATTATCATATGATTTCTGTTGATTTTGTTATTGATATGGTCAATTATGGTAATAGTTTTCCTGATATTGAACTAGTCATGCTTTCCTGGTATAAATCCTATTTGGTCATAGCATATTATCTTGCTGAAAAGTTGTTATAATCTCTTTGCCAATATTTTATTTAAAGTTTTTGCATCAATATTCATTAGGGAGATTGGTCTATAATTTTCTTTCTCTGTTTTGATTGTTCCTGATTTAAGTATCAGTGCCATATCTGTGTCATAGAAGGAATTTGGCTGTACTCCTTCTTTATCTATATTTTCCAAATAATTTACATAGTATTGGAATTAATTGTTCTTTAAATGTTTGGTAGGAATTCACCTGTGAATCCATTTGGCACAGGAAAATTTTTCTTAGGAAATTAATTGATGACTTATTCAATTTCTTGGGACTATTTAAGTATTTTATTTCTTTTTCTGATAGCCTGGTATATATATATATATATATATATATATATATATATATATATATATATATATTTTTAGTAAAAATGTCATCCATTTTGGTTAAATTGTTAGACTTGCTGCCATAGAGTTGAGCAAAATATATCCTTATTATTTCTTTAATTTCTTTTTCATTGGTGGTAAGTTCCCCCCTTTCATTTTTAATGCTTGTGTTGTGGTTTTTTTCCTTCCCTTTTTCTGATCAAATTAACCAAAGGTTTATCTATTTCATTAGTTTTTTTCATAAAACAACTTTTAGTTTTGTTTATTAGTTCAGTAGATTTTTTTTAAATTTCTATTTTATTCATCTCTCCTTTGAGTTTCAAAACTTCTAATTTGGTATTTAATTGTGTTTTTAATTTGTTATTTTTTCTATCTTTTTTAGTTGTTTTCCTAATTCATTGATCTCCTCTTTCTTTATTTTATTTATATAGCTATTTAGAGATATAAAATTTCCCCTAAGAATTTTTGACTGCATCCCATAGATTCTGGTATGTTGTCTCATTATTATGTTCTTGGATGAAATTATGGATTGTTTCAGTGATTTGTTGTTTGATTCACTTGTTGTTTAGAATTAGATTATTTAATTTCCAATTGATTTTTAATTTATCTTTCCCTGACCCTTTATTGAATATAATTTTTATTGCATTGTGGTCTGAAAAGGAAGCATTTACTATTTCTGCCTCTTAGCATTTGATTGTGAGATTTTGGTACCCTAATACATGGTCAATTTTTGTGTGGGTGCCATGTACTGAAGAGAAAAAGGTGTATTCTTCTCTGTCCCTATTCATTTTTTCCAGAGATCTATTATATATAGGTTTTCTAGGATCCCGTTAATCTCCCTGGTTTCTTTCTTGTCTATTTTGTGGTTAGATTTGTCTGATTCTGAAATAATTCAGAACTTTAGCAAAGTTCCAGGATACAAAATAAATCCACATAAATCCTCAGCATTTTTATACATTACCAATACAATCCAACAGCAAGAAATACAAAGAGAAATTCCTTTCAAAATAATGGTCGGTAGTATAAAATATTTGGGAATATATCTTCCAAAGGAGAGTCAGGAATTATATGAGCAAAATTACAAAACACTTGCCACAAATATAAAGTCAGATTTAAATAATTGGAAAGAATTAAGTGCTTTTGGATAGGCCAAGCAAATATAGTTAAGATGAGAGTACTCCCTAAACTAATCTATTTATTTAGTGCTATACCAATCAGACTCCCAAAAAACTATTTTAATTGACCTAGAAAAAATAACAACAGAATTCATATGGAACAACAAAAGGTTGAGAATTTCAAGGGAAGTAATGAAAAAAAAAAATCAAATGAAGGTGGTCTAGCTGTACCTGATCTAGAACTATATTATAAAGCAACAGTCACCAAAACCATTTGGTATTGGATAAGAAATAGACTAGTCGATCAGTGGAATAGGTTAGGTTCACAGGGCAAGATAATGAATAAAAATAGCAATCTAGTGTTTGACAAACCCAAAGATCCCAACTTTTGGAATAAGAATTCATTATTTGACAAAAACTGCTGGGGAAACTGGAAAGTAGTATGACAGAAACTAGGCATGGACCCAAATTTAACACCACATACTAAGATAAGATCAAAATGGGTCCATGATTTTGGCATAAAGAACGAGATCATAAATAAATTAGAGGAACATAGGATAATTTACCTCTCAGACTTGTAGAGGAGGAAGGAATTTGTTTCCAAAGGAGAAGTAGAGATCATTATTGATCACAAAATAGAAAATTTTGATTACATCAAATTAAAAAGCTTTTGTACTAACAAAACTAATGCAAACAAGATTAGAAGGGAAGTAACAAATTGGGAAAACATTTTTACAGTTAAAGGTTCTGATAAAGGCCTCACTTCCAAAATATACAGAGGATTGACTTTAATTTATAAGAAATCAAGCCATTCTCCAATTGATAAATGGTCAAAGGATATGAACAGACAATTTTCAGATGATGAAATTGAAACTATTTCCACTCATATGAAAGAGTGTTCTAAATCACTATTGATCAGAGAGATGCAAATTAAGACAACTCTGAGATACACTACACACCTGTCAGATTGGCTAAGATGACAGGAACAAATAATGATGGATGTTGGAGGGGCTGTGGGAAAAATGGGACACTGATGCATTGTTGGTGGAGTTGTGAAAGAATCCAACCATTCTGGAGAGCAATCTGGAATTATGCCCCAAAAGTTATCAAACTATGCATACCCTTTGACCCAGCAGTGCTACTAGTGAGCTTATATCCCAAGGAAATACTAAAGAAGGGAAAGGGACCTGTGTGTGCCAAAATGTTTATGGCAGCCCTTTCTGTAGTGGCTAGAAACTGGAAAATGAATGGATGACCTTCAATTGGAGAATGGTTAGGTAAATTATGGTATATAATTGTTATGGAATATTATTGTTCTATAAGTGTAAAGGGCTAGAACTGAGCAATGCACTTGGATAATGAACCATGTGAAACTAATTGCCAATTAGACAGTTCACTATTAACTTGTTTGAGGATTGACCCTCCCCAGCTGTTCTGTGCTGACTTGATTGGTGGGACAAAGAGGGGGAAGTGTGTGGGAGGAGTAGGAGGAGGAAGAGGAATTGAGATGCTGATGCTGATGCTGATGCTGAGTCAGTTTCTCCTGGCATTTGAGGGAGGAAGGTGTGTGTGAGATTGCTAGGCCTAATCCCCTGACCTTGACCTAAAAGATCTAGAATAAAGACATTTAGTGATCCTGACTCTGGCTGATTTCTGGGAAGACAGAGTTCCAGCATATAAGAAATGACCAACATGATGAATACAGAGAGGCTTGGAGAGACTTACATGAACTGATGCTGAGTGAAATGAGCAGAACTAGGGCATCATTATACACTTCAACAACAATACTATATGAGGATGTATTCTGATGGACATGGATATCTTCAACATACAGAAGAGCTAATCCAATTCCAATTGATCAGTGATGGACAGAATCAACTATACCCAGAAAAGGAACACTGGAAATGAGTATAAACTGTTTGCATTTTTTGTTTTTCTCCCCAGGTTACTTTTATCTTCTGAATCCAATCCTTCCTTTGCAACAACAACAACAGCAATAAAATTTGGTTCTGCCATATATTGTACCTAGGGTATACTATAACATATTTAATATGTATGGGAATACTTGCCATCTAGGGGAGGGATTGGAGGGAAGGAGGGGGAAAATTCAGAACAGAAGGGAGTACAAGGGACAGTGTTGTAAAAAATTACCTATGTATATGTACTGTCAAAAAACGTTATAATTATAAAATTAATAAAAATTTTTAAAAGATTTGTCTGATTCTGAGAGGAGAAGGTTGGAGTCCCCCACTAGAATAGTTTTGTTATCTATTTCTGCCTGCAACTGACTTAAAATCTTCTCCAAGAATCTGTTTGCTCCACCACTTGGTGCATACACATTTAGTATCATTACAGTACCCTTTATCAAGATGTACTTTCCCTCCTTTTCTCTTTTAATAATACCTATTTTTACTTTTGCTTTCTCTAAGATCAGAATGGCTACCCCTGCTTTTTTTTTTACTTCCCTGAAGCATAATAAATTCTGTTCCGGCCTTTTACCTTTACTCTGTATATGTCTCTCTGTGTCAAGTATGTTTCTTGTAAACAACATATTGTAGCATTCTGTTTTTTAATACACTCTGCTATTTGTTTCTGTTTTATAGGAGAGTTTATCCCATTCACATTACCAGTTGATTACCAGCTTATATTTTCCTCTATCCTATTTTCTCCCCTGTATACACTTTTGCTCTCTCTTTCCATACTGTCCTTACTCATTTTTTTTACCCAACCCATCCACTATCTTGTCTTCTATCAACTCTTCCTCCCTTCTCTTACCTTCCTCCCTAGTACTTCTGCCCTCTTTTTTATTGTCAGTCCCTTTTCTTTTTTCTTTCTTCTCCTACTTCTTTATGGGATTAGATAAATTTCTATAACCAAATGAATGATTGAATTATTCCCTCTTAAAGTCAAAACTAATGAGATCAAGCTTCAGACAATGCTCATGCCTCTCCCTTCTTTCCTCCATTGTAATAGATCTTTTATGTCTCTTCATGTGAACTACTTGTCCCATTACATCTCCCTTTCCTTCTTTTTCCAGTACAGACCTTTTTCCACCCCTTAATTTCCTTTTCTTTAATGTCATGATATCAGAGTCCATTCACAACCACATCCTTAGTCCACATGATGCCCCCCTTTGCTACCCCAGTTTCAGATACTTTTTTCAAGAGTTACAGATATTGTTTTCCCACATAGGGATATAAGCATGGAATGAGCAGAACCAGGAGATCATTATACATGGCAACAAGATTATATGATTATCAATATGTATATGTATGTTGGATTTAATATATATTTTAACATGTTTAACATATATTGGATTACTTGCCATATAGAGAAGGGGGTGGGAGGGAAGAGGGGAAATTTTGAACACAAGATTTTGCAAAGGCCAATGTTGAAAAATTATTCTTGCATGTTTTGAAAGTAAAAAGCTTTAATTAAAAAAAAAAGAGAAAGAGATTATAGTTTTAGAGTTTTGCAACAATGTTCCTTAGGATTTTCCTTATTGGATCTCTTTTCAGAGGTGATCGAGGGATTTTTTTCAATGAGTATTTTTTCCCCCGCTGTTTCTAGAATATCAGAGTAGTCTTCCTTAATTACCTCTTGTAGAATGCTATCCAAGCTTTTTTTTTTTTTTTTTTTTTTGTCATGTTTGCAGGGGGTAACTTTCCTGCTCTGCTCAGAAAGCAGCCTGGCTTCCCAGAGTTTGCCTCATGAGATGAAACTAAAGGCTGCTCCCTGCTGTGCTCCTCTCTTGAGCCAGGACAGAGGGTCTTAGTTGCTGATTTGCTGTGTTTAAGACCCTTTTACCTGCTTTCCCAGAGTCTCTCTGAGCTGGGCTGAACTCCCTTTTCACCCCAGTGAGACTAAACTCTCTTGAAGTCCTTCCAATCTTTCTTGAGCTGGAGCAGGTTTCATTCCACAGACTCTCTTCAGAGGTTTGGTTTCGTGTGGGAGAGCCGGAGCAGCCTCCTGACTTATTCCATGATTCTGGCTCCCACGATTGGACTTTTCTGTTGAGTGTTTTCTAGAATTTGTAGTCATCATTTTGGTATAACAAATAGGTATTTGTTGGTGACGTAATCATACACAATGAGTGGTTGCAGTGCACTGTCTTGACAGGGCTGCCCTTAAGCCAGTGAGCTGCCCAAGCTCTCAATAGCTAAATTGTGAGGAGCTTTGCAGCCATCTGCTAACTTCTGTGTCTCAGGAGCACCAAGACTACTCAGCAAAACTCTCTTACTTTGTTGGAAGTCTTAGCTATGAACTCAGCCATTATCCCCAAAGTTCTGTCAGTGCTCTTCTGATCTAATGTTGTAGCTAAGTAATATTCTTTTACCTTCTCTCTGAGCCAAGAGATAAAATGTGAATATCTGCAGTAATTTCAACCTCAGAGAGCACAAGCAGGAAGGTGATTGTAGCTTACACCTCAACATCAGCAGGTGCATTGGTTCAGGGAGTACAAAGAATATCATTTACAAATACCTGATGTTAGCCTTTTTTTCAGACATAGAAGAGCATTTGTTTAATCTTATAGAAAATTTTAAAACTACATAGAGAACTCATAGTATGGCAGAAACAATTGATACACTTTCTTTCTATCTTCAATCAGTTCCATTTTCCCCAAAGGAGTATATATAGTCCCTAGAATTCTCATAGAACCACCCTGTGATTTTAAGTCCATTTATAGTGAAACAAACTTGGGGATGCAGGAAAAAAAAGGTAGGGCCTAAAATTCACATGAATTCACTTTTATCCCAGGGATATGGATAGGCCTACAACATTATGGTACTACCAGAAAAGCTTGGATTTAGATTTACCACTAGAAATAAAGTTGAAGTTGCTAGAAAGGTAACTTTCTTCCCATTGAATGGCAAAGTTCAAATAACTGATATTTCTAACAGAGGGAAAAGTCCAGAGTTATTTGTTTTGTTTTGTTTCATCTTTGATATATCCTGCAACCTATTAGTTCCTTACTGGTTCTCCAATTCCAGGGCCTACATTATATGACCCTTTTCTCCCTCAAAAAGAAGGAATTGCCCAGTAATTCCTCCTTCTCTTAAGGGAAAACTGGATTCTTTTTTTATATAATTATGTATATTTTTTAACAGTACATATGCATGATAATTTTTTTTAACAACATTATCCCTTGTACTCACTTCTTTTCTGAATTTTTCCCTCCCTCCCTCAACTCCCTCCCCTAGATGGCAGGCATTCCCATACATGTTAAATGTGTTACAATATATCCTAAATACAATATATGTGTGCAGAACTAAATTTCTTGTTGCACAGGAAGAATTAGATTCCGAAGGTATAAGTAACCTGGGTAGATAGACAGTAGTGCTAACAATTTACATTCACTTCCCAGTGTTCCTTCTCTGAGTGTAGCTGTTTCTGTCCATCATTGATCAACTGGAACTGAATTAGCTCTTCTCTATGTTGAAGAAATCTATTTCAATCAGAATACATCCTCATACAGTATCATTGTTGAAGTGTATAATGATCTCCTGGTTCTGCTCATTTCACTCAGCATCAGTTGATGTAAGTCTCTCCAAGCCTCTCTGTATTCCTCCTGCTGGTCATTTCTTACAGAACAATAATATTCCATAACATTCATATACCATAATTCACCCAACCATTCTCCAATTGATGGGCATCCACTCATTTTCCAGGAAAATTTTCTAAATAAAAGGGTGCATCCCAAACTTGGGATTAGTAGAGAGTAAACACCAAAGTTGAGACTGATTTCCTTCTCTCCTAGAAGGCACAACAATTCACACTGTTTAACTAAATGTTTACCCTCTTACAGGATGTTGTATTTGAAAGTGCATGCCCTTCCAATGTGCCTCTGTCACTACCTTCAGTATTTGTGTGAAGACACTCAAAATAAACTAAATTGGGATACAGAATTATTACAGCTGCTGCTAAGGGAAGAAGATAATCAATTTGGAGGTAATATTAATTTGTCAGCACCTCTCAGGAACCAAAGTCTACTTTTTAATTTGTGGTCTCCATTTACTGCTCAGATCTCTCTGGGTCTGTTTGAAAAGGGAAAATTGGGAGAACTCTGTAATGAAAAGTTCCTTTCTACAAGTCTGGAACAAAGGGGTGGTTCTTATGTACCCAAACCAAAGGAAAGCAAAACAATCCTATAACTTAATAAAGCATTAGCATTTTAATTTTCCCACATTCTTTCCAACATTTATCATTTTCCTTTTCTGAGAGATTTGAAGTGAAACCTCAGAGTTGTTTTAATTTGCATTTCTCTAATCAATAGTGATTTAGAGTATTTTTTCATATCTATAGATAGCATTCATTACTTTTGTAACTGTGTGTACATATCCTTTGATCATTTCTCAACTGAAAGAAAAAGAAAGACAAAAAAAGGGAAAAAACAAATAGCAAATAGCAAAAACATTGTCATGTTTCCAGCCAAATTAACATTTTAAAAGCATATATAATAATAGAAGGATATATATATATATATATATATATATATATATATATATGTATAATGTAGACCTCTCTTAATTGAATCTTTGACTTTATTTGAGATCAATGATTATTATCTGTAATATTCTTCTCTAAAGTATAATGTTCTCTGAGAGAGGTTTCTTTTCAGTTCAGTTATTACCCCAAATGCAGCCAGCTATTAAAGTCCAAATCCTTTATGGTCCTTTATGGAAAGGACCTTTATGGAAAGATTCCAAGTCTTGTCTCCTTTCCTGCGGCCTGGTTAGCTTTCTTAGAGGCCTTCTGTAGTCTTGGTTCTGAGAGCTTGAGCTCTGGCTTCTGAATCTCCCCACTTCCAAAGGTTTGTGCTTAATCTCCAGCCACAACAAAGGTGGAAGATGGAATGAATCTGTCTCCGCCTCTGAGAGCTTCTAGTGGGCTTGTCCTTCCTGGCCCTGAGAACTCCTCCTTATATACCCCACACTGAGTATACACCAATCATTATATCACTAGGAAACCATTATTTGTTGTAGAATTAAATCAATGCTAAACTAGATTTAATCATTGTCTCCTCAATTATACTTAGTACCTTGCTTCAAGTTCTGGCCCATAGCATAGCATCTCCTTGTAAGATCAGATCAATCATACTGAACCATGCTAAATTAGATAATTATTGTCTCTATCAATTCCACTGTCTTAATACTGTTATAAGAAGCATAACATTTATCTCTACTTTTTTTTCTAATAAATTCTATTCCTGATCCTTATTATTTTGTGTATATTTCTTATTTCCTATCCTTGTTAACTGTTACACTTTCATTTAACTCCTTAACTTGCCCTGTTACTACTTAATCTTCCCCCATTCATGGATCCCTTACTATCATCTGATCCCAACTTTTCCCTCCCTCTTTATCTGACTTCCATTGCTTTAAACACCCTTCTGTACCATATGTTATCCTTTGCTACTCTTTCCTTCTCTCTTTATGCCTTTCCCATTAATCTACACATCTTGAACCACTGATTAAATCTACACACCCTTCTATACTCCACTGTAATGTCTTCCTTCCTCTCATTTCTTTATAGATTTTGGAGGGTGCTAAATTCTACATGGTATGTACGTATGTGTCTGTCTGTGTATGTACACACACACATTGCCCTATTTGACCTATTCCTCATGTAAGTTTTTAAACCTATCAGTTCTCCTCCCCTATCTAATGCCTCTGCGTCTATTCCTCTTCTATATCTCACTCATATGGCATAATTACTATTTTTACCTTTTCCTAGATGGTTTTGATTTTTAGAGTCAGATCATACTCAGCTATGCCCTACTGTTTCTTTTGGACTTCCCAATTACTGATGTCAGTTATATGGCTTAAATTTCCATGTATAAAATATAAACAATCTGTTATTATTGAGTTACTTGAAATTAATTTTTGATATTGGCCCTTATATGTTAAATTTTCTTTTGAGTTCAGCTTTGTTTGAGAAAAACTCCTGAAAATTTGTAAATTTGTTGAATGTCCTTTTTTAAATTCAATATTATTCTTAATTTTGCTGAATATAATCTTTTTTGGTCACAGGCCTAGTTCTTTTAATTGTCAGTACATAACAATATTCAGGATCTATGGGTATTTTTATTGTAGCTGCTGATAAATCTTGTACAATTCTGATTGTAGCTCTAGTATATTTTGATTTTTTTTTCATTTATTGTAAAATTTTCTCTTTGATCTGGAGGTTTCAAAGTTTAGCAATAATTTTCCTATATATTTTCCTTGTAGGATCTCTTTGAGGTGGTGATTGGCAGGTTTTTTTTTTTTCTATTTCTACTTTCCACTCTTATTCTATCACTCCAAGAGGATTTTACTTAATTATTTCTTATATTATTGTGTCAAGGTTTTATTTGTTTGTTTTTTTGGTCACAACTTTTAGGCAGCCTAACTATTCTCATGTTTTCTCTTCTTGATATTTTCTCCAGATCCATTGTTTTTCTTATAAGATGTTTCATTTTTGCTTCTTTTTTTCATTATTTATATTTTATTTTATCATTTCTTGTTCTCCATAGCTTGACTGCCTTCCTCTTGTCCAATTCTAATTTTCAAAAGATCTTTTTTATTTCGTTAAGACCCTACATCACCGTTTCTAGTTGGTTAACTTTCTTCTCGAAATCTTTTTGTTTTTCTTGGATGATCCTTATTTGTTTGTTTGTTTGTTCATTTCTTTATTTATTTGCTTACTTAGTTATTTTTCCTCAATTTCATTTAGGTGATTTTTAAAGCCTTTCTTGAGATCTTCTACAAATTCTTTCTGAGCAGTAGTCATTTAATATTACACTTTGGGTCAGGAAAGGCTTTTAAAAATTGCATTGTCTCTCTTTGAAGATGAATCTTGGTCTTTCCTATTCTCATAGTAAGTTTCCTTTTCCTTTGCCTGCTCATTTTTTTTTTAATGAAAATTTATTAGTCTAATCCTGGGGTGGGGAGGAGATAGTGCCTCTGGCTTCATTTAAGTTCTCCTTATGGCCTGGAACCCAAAATCAAAAACTCCACTCCCTGCTTCACTACTTCTACACTCCTTTTCACCCAGGGCCATATCTCAGATGCACCGCTGGGCCTGGCATTCCTACTCAGCTGAGGTTCACTTAGTCTTCCTGGACTTAAGACTCCCTGATTCCCCATGCTGTCTGGGATGTAAAAGTTCGTGAGGATGGGGCTGAGGCTATCTCTGAATCCAGCCAGTTACTGTGCTAATGCTGGAGATACAGAGATGAAAAATATATACATACTCTTTTGGGGGAAAACAACACACAGAAGGAAATTGGAAAAATTTGGGTGTAGGGGTGAGGTACCCAATACAGGGCCATGATCATTAAGTCAAAAAAGTCCCAAAGTACAATAACCAAGTTAGAAATAAGATGTTCTAAGCTGAGCTCTTTCCTTAAATGAAGGGTTTGGATGGAGTTTGTGACCCCATTATCCCATCATAAGAAGCTAGTATGAGGTAGAATACCCAGGCTATTGGGTCCTTGCAGAATTATGTTTTCTCAATAATGACTCTACCTATAAAAATATCATAATTCAAATAGGATATTATATTTTTCAAAGGTTTCTCAATTGGCTGCCCAATAGGGTGATTACAAACCTTATTCACAAAGTGTATCTAGCATAAACTCATATGTGAGATGATTATTTCATGAAATAGTTTCAACAGTAGATGAAGAATCTATTATAGTCATCCTAAACTTGCTCTTTCAAAGATCCTTTTTTTTTCACCTGGGAAAGAGAGATAAGATGCATTTTATTTTTAAAGCTGTAATTTAATTTTAAATACTGGTTATTGTGGTACCTACTTTTTCTTACTCTTCAATTATAATAATTTATAATATATTTTTTCAATTCTATACTTGAGGAGCAGAGGTACCTGGTGTATGTGATGAATGGAGAGTTGACCTTGTAGTCAAGAAGACCTGATTTCAAATCCTTTTCTGACACATCAGCTATATACCCAGGGCTAAGTCACTTAAACTCTCTCTGTGCTATTTAAGACAAGAAACTACAAACCATTTGCAGATCTCCAATAGCAGAGAAAATTTTCATACCTAGATTCTTCTACTTTAATGAAATCAAAGGTATAGTCCTCTCTGCATCCTCTCCTCCTTGTCTCCTGATAAATATATTTAAATATGTAAAACCTTTTTGGTTTTCTATCTTCTCAAAAAAAAAATAGTTAAATTCAATAGTTTCTAAATTCCTTTCCAGCTGTGAAATGGTAGGATTTTTAGAAAGACACATATGAATACTGTTTCCTTGTTTTCTAATTCTATCCCAGCTGTTGGAAAGGAGAATGGGGGGGGGGGGGAGAGAAGAGGGGACACTCAGACCAATATATAGTGTTTTGCAGAATGCACACCCAATGCAAATTATACAGTGAAGTTTGCAGAGGGGCATAATTTGTTTCACAAATAAACAAACATTGTTGAGTTCCCTCTGTGGCTACTGTAGTTATAATGAAAGTCTAAAAACAACTGCAATGCTTCTAACCATCAAATTATAATGCAAGCAATTGGATTTAGATAACTGTAAGAACCTTAATTGCATGTTTGTAAATTCACAGACAAAGCTTTGACTCAAATTTAGCTCTAGCTCAAATAGCTCATCCAAAGCAAAATTTATATTTACCCCCTTCCCTTTTCCATGTGTATGTAAGCTTCATGGCATTAAATAACATAAGCTATCAGGAAAAGAGAGAAATAAATTTTTACTAGTGATAAAGTTTTTTCTTTATCAATTGTTCAGTTATTCTTAAGCATAGAAACAGGACCTATGATTTGTAGGGAACTCTCAGATGAGGAAATTCCCTCTACAAAACCAGATTAACATCTTCTCTGAAATTTATAAATTTCAGAATTGCGTTTAGAGATAAAATGATTTGCCTAGGATGAATCAGTCAGTATATGTCAGAGGCAAGACGTGAACTCAGGTCTTCCTGGTTCCAAATCCCACTTCATATCAACTATGCCATAATACTTAAAGATACTGTGCCATTAAAACATATCCTATAATTTCCAGAATCCTTCTGGATGACTCAACATCTCTGTCAGAATTATAGAATGTTAGAGTTTGAAAAAACTGTATTTTGGATATGAAGTAGCCTTATAGAAAATAAGTAATTTGCCCAAGATCATATAACATAGTAAAGTTAAATACCAGAAACCAAAACTTCCCACTTCCCATCTCTTGCTTTAATTCATTATACTACATCAGTTGTTAGAAACTGGTTGGGACCAAGGTTAAGAGAAGAAGAGTAATTTAGAGCATTTAATTGATAAAAATTAGGAGAGGAGTCTAATTTTTTTTTCCTTTTAAGAGTTTGAGATAAAAGGGAGGGAAGGAAGGAAGGGAGGAAGTGAGAAAGGACAAAGGGAGGGAGGGAAGGAAGAAGGGTGAGAGGGAGGGAGGGAAAGAGCTGTTACAAATGACTGAAAATGAAGTGTAAATTACTTTAACACCCATATAATCTGGGCTTCAAAGTTGGTACAGTTTTAGAAGACTTTTCTCATTAAGGAAGATAATGATTATTCCTTACTGCATACCTGGTAAGATGTAGTTGGTGTCAGAATTTGGGAGAAAAGATGCCTTATTTTTGCTTTTTGCTTCCTTTTTTGAGAGAGCACACCTATGGTGCCAATTACTCTTCTAAAAAATCCAGAGAGAGAGAAAACCGTGAGAGGCAGCAGACATAGAGAGATGCCTCAGCTTTCCCTGATTTCCAATTTTCTTCCTTATTAGTTCTGGGGAATTTATAGTTGTTTGAAATAAAGAACCTGTTGTCTCTTGGTTAAGCTGACATGTTTCACTTCTAGTATTGCAGTGTATTAATAGCGTATTGATTGCTTATCTCCACATATTCTAATCTGTATAACTTCTCATGTTTCTATTTGCAATCTGGTTAGATAAATGTGGTTATTTGTGATTCACTATTTGGAATAGTCTTTTGTGTAAGTAAAATTTGGCAGGAAGGAATTGCATCTTATATAAGTTGTACTCCTTCCTCTCTAAGAGATAGTGAGCAGATAAGCTCAAACCTAAAAATCATTTTCCTGAGACAAATAACATTTAGGAATTATGAATAGATATAATTCTAGTCCAATACACCCTCTCTGAGTAGAGTATAGCAGTGAGCCTAGTAGTTCCAATATTTTCTCTCTTCCAAGCAGAAATCACAGTCTTTCTTGGAAAGAAACGGGCAATATTCCAGAGGTATATTTTCACACCTTCCTGTAAGCCATATTTAGACAACCCATGTATACTTTCATAACCTAAATGGGCAGCACACACAGACATCCTACACAAGAAAAAAAAATGTCAGAAAAATGAACAGAGAAGAGAAGAAGAGAAGAGAAAAAGTTCTCATTAAATCCCAAGGTGAGACTTCAGTGGAGGAAAAGATATACTGCCTTGTTGTTTCACTTGGCCAAGATCATTTCAAGCAACTTGGCTACAATCCCTTATGTTGTTTTCATTTGGTTGTGATGGTTGTATTTTATCCTCTTGTGCCAACTCATAGATTGTAAAAGGTTAATGACTGACTACATCTCACATTGCAACATATGGTTACCAGGCTAGTAAGAGAGAAGAAAATCCAGTCAACTACTTTTCTTCATTAATAAAAACAAAACAAAATAAAAAGGAAAGAAATTTGACAACAACTCCTTTAATATAGAATGTGCTGATCAGTGGAGAAGAAATTACAAACATCAAATCAGTTGTGTCCTAGAATTTTTTAAATTATTGAATTTTGCTATTTAAAGTCCTACCACCACAATTGCTACCATCCCAAACCCCCCCCCAAAAAAAAAAAAAAACAGGTGGAGGGGATAAATTAGAATTAGGAACAAGAACTTACTGTATTATTATTGACTAAACCAACAATCTTTCCTCCAAATCTGTAAAGCACGTGTACTGAAATCATTGCTAAGGTTGAGATAGAATTCGAATGGATTTGAGGAGAAAACTTCTAAACTTGAAATGCTACAAAATGAATTTGGCACAGGTCCAAATAAGAATTCTTTAGCCTTCCTATCCATTGATCTCTTTCAAACAAATTCTTATTGAGTAGTTCCTATGATTTATTTTATTTTTACTTGAATTTGTCCTGATAACCTAAGAGGCAGTATGTTATAGGCAGCATGCTGGTTTTGAAGTCAGATGACTCAGTTTCCAATTTTGACTTTACCAAATTACCTGGATGACCATGGACAAATTATTTATATGTTAGCTCTCTCAGCTAAAAAATAAAGGGAATTGATTAGATGACCCTTAAGGCTTTTTTTAGGTGCAATACAAAACATCATACAAGATCACAAGATAGCACAGACTCAACAAGAAAAAAATGATAAAGATTGTGTCTAGGTATATGTTTGAATGTGTGTTTATACATGCACTCTAGTGTATAATGTAAATGAGTCAGATCAGTATCATTCTTGTTTGGAAAATGAGGCATACACACCAAATGTATAATACTAAAAAAACTGCAAAAAAAAAAAAAAAAAAAAAAGCAGTACTCTCAAAGGTGAGATTAACTTCGATGAGGCAGGGAGAGCTTCATGGAAGGGGCAAAATGAGAACTAGGTCTTAAAAGATGGACAGAATTTATCAAGAACTATATCTTTAATGACTTCTTCGAAATTGGTCTTACAAGCTATGTGATAAACTGGCATGATAGCCATGATGTTAGTCCTAAAATAGAATCAAATCAGGAAAATGAGATTTGCCACCAAAATTCCAGCCTTTACCACTTATGAGTACAATTAGTGTCCCTCAGCAAAAGACCTCTGACCAAAGGGTATATTTTAGAATAGGGCATAGAATGCTTCTGTCAAAAGGCAATATAGTATCTGGTAGAAATAACATTAAGCCATTAATACCTTGCAGTATTATATTATTATACCTTGCAGCTTATATTAGCGATTATGTCTTCCTTCCCATCCCGTCTTCATAAATTGGGAGGGGCTGTCTGCTTAAAGCATTTGAAACTATCCCTCCGTGGAATGGGTAGATGAGAACAATTTATTCCGGCCATGATGGTGGCTGAAAGCAGGCAGTGTGGAACATTTAGTGTTCATTCAGACATCAAAGGCGTCAAGGTCCACCACCAGTTATCTTGACTTTTGTCTTGTTACTCGTGCAGTGGATAGAGTGAATCAGAAAGAGCTAAGTTCAAATTGTACCTCAGACACTTAAGAGATGTTTATGTGATGTCCTCTTTTGCAATAGTGAAAGAAAGGAGAAATGCCCTTTTCCCTGCATGACTGGGGGCACCACAAGCCATGAATTTATATGGATAAATTAGCATACCACACTTTTATACTCATTTTATACTAAGTTAGTACCCCCAAAAGGAATGGAGCAAAAGGAAAGGAGTAGCTATCTCTCTGAGAGCCATATGTGTATGTGTGAATATATAAATATATATACCTAATTAAGTATGCAAAGTGCCTTATACACTCATATGCTGTCTCATTTATATATATTATCTCATTGGTGGAAATAATAAATTACATTTTCATGGCATTTTAAAGTTACAAAGAGCTTTGCATGAAATCAAGGCAGGAACATTTTTACCAGGGCAAAAAGTTATTATACAGGAGATGACTGCAATACAAAGGACAGACACTTGGACCATTAGGAAATGGGGAGAAGATAGGCCCAAAGGAGAAACCTTATGGGGACAGAACAAGGAAGGAGAATGGGGATAAAGTAACCAGTTACAATCCAATGAAAGACTGAGAGTTGAGACCTGGACAGCAATCACTGTTGGGAAGAAGTCAGCCCTTCCCCGCAGCAGTGCCTTTTACTTGAGATAAGGCAAACTACAGGAGGATCCTGGATATCTGAGTATTTGATAATGGAGGGAGGAGATTGAGAATAGAAATAAAGGCTAGACAAAAATCAGAGAATCATGAAATATTAACAGGGGTTCTCAAACTACGACCAGCAGGCCACATGTGGCCGGCTGAGGATGTTTATGAGGCCCGCTGGGTTATGGCAAATGGGCTGAGGGGCAGAGTTTTGTTTGTACTATACTCCGGCCCTCCAACAGTCTGAGGGACAGTGACCTGGCCCCCTATTTAAAAAGTTTGAGGACCACTGTATTAGAATCATAGATGATTTTCTGCCAAAAGTTGTAGGAAAGCACTGAAAACATTTTTGTTTAAGCAATTCCCCTTCAGATACCTATTACAGCTGAGTCAGACCTTTCTATTCCTCAGTCATACAGTAAACTTAACAGTTTCTATGCTCCTATTCAGTTTGTCCCCTTTACCCAAATATCCATTTTCAACACAATTATCTGATCTATATATATCTCTCAAAATCTTAGCTTTTCCTAAAGACTCAAATTAAATGGCACCTACTCCATGAAGTATTTTTTGATCTCTTGCTTTCTTCTGTAATTTTCATTCTTTATGCTTCCTAACTAATCCCAAGAATGCAAATGACCTGGAAACAAAAACCATATTTTCTTGCCAGCATGGTATACTGGACTAGTAATCAAGTGCCTGGCTCTACTTACTTGCTGTGTGACCTTAGGCAAGTTAAAATTTTAACAAAAGCCTTTGTTTCTCTGGCTGTAAAAGGAGGTGGGTAGGGTTTAAGGACTAAATGATCTCTAAAGTTTCTTATAACATGGTGATCTTTGAGAGGAAGCTAGATGACACAGAGTATGTGCTAGATCTAAACTCAGGAAGAGCTGAGTTCAAATTCTATCTCAAACACTTATTAACTTTGTGAAAGTGGCTAGTCATTTAACCTCTATCTGCATCAGTTTCCTCATCTGTAAATGAGAATAAAAATAGCAACTACTTTCAGGATTATTGTGAGGATCAAATGAAATAATACTTGTGAAACTCTTTTCAAAATGCCACATTAATGCAAACTATCATTATTATTTATATATCCCATTATGCCTAGAATAGCACCTTACACATAGTAAATGTTCAATAAATGTTGCCTAAATATATTTTGTTCAAGGAAGACCTTAATGATCAGGGTTAGAAAAGTTTAGGGAACTATCCATCCTGGAAAATTTTGAGTGACTTTTCTGAACTCTGATTCTTACTAACTTTTATTAGTTTCTGAAAAACAAGTTAGCTTTGTGCACCTATTTTTCTCTGGTAGTTTCTTATGGGCTACCAATGACAATAAGCATAAACATTTATATACCACTTTAAGGTTTACAAAATGCCTTTTAAGCATGTATCATTTGATCCTGACAACAAATCCATTTAGCTACAATAACTCTTTGTAGTGCATACTATAGCTATTATTATCCCCATTTTATAGATAAAAAAAATTGAGGCTTATGAGATTAAAAAATTTGCCAAGGTTACACAGGCAATTAGTATCAGAAACAGAATTTGAAGCCAGTTTTCTTGATTCAAAGTTCAAAGCACTAGGTACTATACTATATTCCTTCCTGAAGCACCTTTCCTTTTCCTTGAAATTACTATATAGCTAAAATAAAATAAAATAAAAAACAGACTCTACCTATTTTGATAATATTCATGATACTTAATACAACCAACTGTGGAGGAGAACAAGAATATCATCATTCCTTCCTTTGAAAGAGGAATCTAGGAGTGGCTAATTGTATAGCTCAAAAATTGGCAACCCTTAGCTTCGTGTTCAGTACTAATCAAAGAAGGGAAAGAATTCTTCCTCCCACATAGGACCATGTGTAGGAATTTGTGTTTAATGGGGCCCCAGAAATAGCTGTGGGGCACATAGAAATGAAAGCAATTTGGTATGGGTACATTCAGCTGGGAAGAGATGAGGAAATTCCTTTGTGTTCCCCAGTGTGGAATGACCCTGTGGTATACATCCATCCAAATGTGGAAGCAAGAAATGGGTAGAAATGGCAAATGGACCATCAATAAATCAGATGGAAAAGAAATGAGATGAGAAAGTGGACTTTAGTAACCTATAAGAAGTCATGCAATGTCTAAAAAAGCATCTTAGGGGATAAATAAAAGGTTTGATAAGAATCATTGCCTCCATGAGGAATGACTAAATGAAGGACTCACTATGCTAGGAAAGTCTGCTAACCTTTCAGCCTTGCCAGATGGTCAGGCAAGCCAGCCAGAGCAAGGAGCTCTTGTCATTGAAACATTCACATCTGTTTCTAGTGAATAATTTTTTTACAGGGTCTATTCTTTTCCGTTTCATTACTGTCCTTAAGTCTAAAAGATCTGACTTTAAAAGAATATTCAACGTCATTAGGTAGTTCAACAGGTAGAAGATTAGACTGATGTTAGAATTATTTTCTTGAGCTCAAATCTGACCTCAGACATTTACTAGCTGTCTGATCCTGGGCAAATCACTTAACAACCTTGCTTTCCTCAGTTTCCTCATCTGAAAAATGAGTAGGAGAAGGAAATGGCAAACCACTCCAGTATCTTTACCAAGAAAAAAAAAAAAATTATGGAGACATAACTGAAAAATGACTCAACAACAGTGACGTATTCTCCATTAGCCACACCTGCCACTTTTATATGATATTTTCAATAAGGGCATGAAAAGAGATTTCTCTTATTGCTTCTGCTTGCTTGTGATTACAGAACTTTTTCTGGCCAAAATAGCCATTGTGTTTATTTACTCTTGTCAATCATATCAAATCCCTTTCAACAACTTGTCCTCCTATGGTGAAACAGATAATACACTGTATTCCTTTTATATCCAAGCTGTTGAATGGCACATCAAAGAACATGGACATTTCCATTCTCTAAGAATATTGGTTCTGTCTGAGAATCGTGATTCATTTCAACAAATAATAGTTTTACACCCCCCAGAATAGTAATATTTCTCTCCAACTATTTCTTCATAACTTTCCAGATATTAAACATTCAGGATATCATCTTCCATATGGCTTCCAACATGGCTGCCTTCTTTCCATTCATAAAAAATCTCAATAGTAATCATGTCATTGTGGTCACTCTGTAACTTTATTATTGCACAAGATTTCCTATCAACTCTTTATTCTACTATGCAACTTTGATTATGACATTACACCCATAATTGGGATGGAGAACAGGATGTAACTTCCTCAGTTGGATCTTTGCCTGAAGTCCTAGTTTTTCCTTCTTGCCTGGAGACCATTACACAGCCAACCTCCAACTATCAAATGAAGTAAAACTTTAGTTATCTCCTCCCTAGTCATGGAAAAACTGTTCAAGTATCACAAGTTTGCACTAGGAGTTCAAGTTCTTCTCAACAGACCTCCAGTAGCTCTTGTTCTGGAACAACAGAGTTCCAGGTTCAGTAAGCAAACACTGTAAAAAGTCCCTTATATCAAGTTTAAGGGGCCCTCAATCTGCCACCTATTTGGCTGATTATGATTCCCAGGTCAGTCTGGCTTTCAATGGATAGTAAGGGAGTTCAAATAAATCTCTGTGATTAGTAAAGTCATTACTCACTCAATTTCCACATCTATCCCCTGAGTATTTCAAAGCAATAATCTCTGAATAGGTCTTCCTTAATCCAATCCTTCTGCTCTTTTATCTATTCTTCGCACAGTTGTCAAAATAGTAGCCCTAAAACACAAGTGAGAGAAATTATTCTTAAAAACTAATTATCAATATTAGGATCCAAGGGTTTTCTCTTTTTTACTTTCCTTATTCAAAACCCAATCCTTAGGAAGGAATTTGGTCTAACACTCCAGAAATATTCTCATTCTTGGGTGGGACCCCACCCAACTGACAGTTTATTTTTGATTAGTATAAAGAGAATTTAATCTAGGTGAATTCCAGCCCTAAAGCATGAGGCTTATGCTCTAAAAACCCACAGTGTGCAACTTAAGCAATGTAGGTGGAGATGGATGTCTTTCTCCAGAGAGCCAGAGGTAGTTGAATCTCATTAAGCCAAGTTCTCAACCAGAGGAACTGAAGGCTCTCAGCCCATCTCCTCTTTTATCCCCTCATTGACTGATTTTACCAATAAGATTGATCTCCATTTGTATTTTTCCAAAGATGTTTATGTATTTAGTGATCTCCATGGTTCATCTTGAGCTACCAAGAGAAACTACTAATCATCAATTTATTGACTATTGACTAACCTGTTAATAAATTGATTATTAATTACCCAAAATTCTGGCTTTTCAATTTTTTTTATTGGTTTCCATTCTCCAATTGATAAATGGTCAAAAGATATGAACAGACAATTTTCAGATGATGAAATTAAAACTATTTCCACTCATATGAAAAAGTGTTCCAAATCACTATTGATCTGAGATACCATTACACATGTCAAATTGGCTAAGATGACAGGAAAAAATAATGATAAATGTTGGAGGGGCTGTGGGAAAACTGGGACACTGATGCATTGTTGGTGGAGTTGTGAAAGAATCCAGCCATTCTGGAGAGCAATATGGAAATATGCCCAAAAAGTTATCAAAATGTGTATACCCTTTGACCCAGCCGTACTACTACTGGGCTTATATCCCAAGGAAATACTAAAGAAGGGAAAGGGACCTGTATGTGCCAAAATGTTTGTGGCAGCCCTTTTTGTAGTGGCTAGAAACTGGAAGATGAATGGATGCCCATCAATTGGAGAATGGTTGGGTAAATTATGGTATATGAATGTTATGGAATATTATTGTTCTGTAAGAAATGACCAGCAGGAGGAATACAGAGAGGCTTGGAGAGACTTACATCAACTGATGCTGAGTGAAATGTGCAGAACTAGGAGATCACTATACACTCCAACAACAATACTGTATGAGGATGTATTCTTATGGAAGTGGAAATCTTCAACATAAAGAAGATCTAATTCACTTCCAGTTGATCAATGATGGACAGATTCAGCTACACCCAGAGAAGGAACACTGGGAAGTGAATGTAAATTGTTAGCACTACTGTCTATCTACCCAGGTTACTTATACCTTCGGAATTCAATACTTAATGTACAACAAGAAATTTGATTTTACACACACATATTGTATGTAGGTTATATTGTAACACATTTAATATGTATAGGATTGCCTTTCATCTAGGGGACGGAGTAGAGGGAAGGAGGGGAAAATTTGGAAAAATTAACACAAGGGATACTGTTATAAAAAAAAATTACTCATGCATATGTACTTTCAAAAAATTAGAATTATAAAATTAAAAAAAAATTTTTTATTGGTTTCACAAGTCTATCCATGTTAATCACCTACTCTAGTGACTTAACTCCCTTTTTCTTCAAACTCATGTTTGACTATGCAACCTGGCTCTAGGCTACCTTTCTAGTTTGATATCTCTGCTTTCTCCCACTCTACTTTCCTAATAGATCCCCATGAATGTCATTCTATGACACCATCTTCATGCTTTTTCATAGACTATCCTTTCAACCCTTCTCATTGATGGAAAGTTTTTTTTTTGTTTTGTTTTGTTTTGTTTTTTCTCATTTCCTCTTCACAGAATCCCTAGTATCCTTCAAAACTCAACTCAAGTTCTACCTTCTGATGGAAACCTATTCCATTTACTCCAGTGGACAATCTCCTCTGGAAATTTGCATTTTGTTTATTCCAAATGTCTTTGGTATTTTTTCATATACATGTTTATTCCTCTAGTAGAATGTAAATTTTTAGAGGACAGGGACTGATTTCTTTCTTTCTTTCTTTCTTTCTTTCTTTCTTTCTTTCTTTCTTTCTTTCTTTCTTTCTCTTCTCTTTCTTCTCTTTCTTTCTTTCTCTTTCTTTCTTTCTTTCTTTCTTTCTTTCTTTCTTTCTTTTTCTTCCTTCCTTCCTTCCTTCCTTCCTTCCTTCCTTCCTTCCTTCCTTCCTTCCTTCCTTCCTTCCTTCCTTCCTTCCTTCCTTCCTTCCTTCCTTCCTTCCTTCCTTCCTTCCTTTCTTTCTTTCTTTCTTCTTTCTTTCTTTCTTTCTTTCTTTCTTTCTTTCTTTCTTTCTTTCTTTCTTTCTTTCTTTCTTTCTTCTTTCTTTCTTTCTTTCTTTCTTTCTTTCTTTCTTTCTTTCTTTCTTTCTTTCTTTCTTTCTTTCTTTCTTTTCTTCCCTTCTTCCTTCCTTCCTTCCTTCCTTCCTTCCTTCCTTCCTTCCTTCCTTCCTTCCTTCCTTCCTTCCTTCCTTCCTTCCTTCCTTCCTTCCTTCCTTCCTTCCTTCCTTCCTTCCTTCCTTCCTTCCTTCCTTCCTTCCTTCCTTCCTTCCTTCCTTCCTTCCTTCCTTCCTTCCTTCCTTCCTTCCTTCCTTCCTTCCTTCCTTCCTTCCTTCCTTCCTTCCTTCCTTCCTTCCTTCCTTCCTTCCTTCCTTCCTTCCTTCCTTCCTTCCTTCCTTCCTTCTTCCTTTCTTTCTTTCTTTCTTTCTTTCTCTTTCTTTCTTTCTTTCTTTCTTTCTTTCTTTCTTTCTTTCTTTCTTTCTTTCTTTCTTTCTTTCTTTCTTTCTTTCTTTCTTTCTTTCTTCTTCTTTCTTTCTTTCTTTCTTTCTTTCTTTCTTTCTTTCTTTCTTTCTTTCTTTCTTTCTTTCTTTCTTTCTTTCTTTCTTTCTTTCTTTCTTTCTTTCTTTCTTTCTTTTCTTTCTTTCTTTCTTTCTTTCTTTCTTTCTTTCTTTCTTTCTTTCTTTCTTTCTTTCTTTCTTTCTTTCTTTCTTCTTTTTAATGCAAAGTACCCAGGACAGTATCAGGCACATAGTGGTCACTTCTTTTTTTCTTTGGAGCCAATAAGGGTTAAGTGACTTGGCCACGTCACACAACTAATAAGTATCTGAGACCAGATTTGAACATTTAAGTCCTCTTGGCTCCAGGGCCAGTGACTGATTTACCTTTCCCACTCCCACATAGTGGACACTTAAAAGAAACTTGGTGAATGCAAGAATTAATATCACTAGGATGGGGCATGGATAGGGAGGTAGGGAGGAAATCTTTTTAAAATTTTTTTCCTGGTACCACTTAAAAAATGGCACAACCTTTGTAATGTTATTTTATATCCTAAAATATGCCCCAAAGCTTAAGGGTATTTTATAAATATAATTAAACTAAATGGAATGAAAATAATGTGGTTCTTTTTGTAGTATAAAATTAAATTGGTTGCTGTCCAACATTTTTTTGCATTAAGAGAGGCCAGGAAAAAAATGGGTCATTAATCACTTTTTTTTAGGTAGTTGGATTCCTCTAAGCACCTAAGGATCAAAAGTGCAACTGAAATAAATTACTTCAATGGCTTCAGAAGCATGCTCAGCTGCCTGCCTTTTACATTTCAAGTAATTGTGAGGTGGTTGCAAAAGTATTTGAGTTAGAAGATCTAGATCTTAATCCCAATTCTGCTAGCCCCAAGAAATTACATTTTAATTAAATTATCTAGATTCTCTGGATCTCAGTTTCTCAATCTACAAAATGAGGGAGTTTTGACTGATCTTTAAGCATCTTTCCAGCTCTATAATTCTAACATCTAACATTTGTTAGCTTTGCATTGACTATGTATATGCTGAGACCTAGGATAATTTCCAGGTCAACTGACTCATCAGTTATAGATTAAGTATGTCATTAATCATCAGTCAAGCTTTTAATTTCATTTGGGACAGTATGGCTGTATATGTGTGTGTGTGTGTGTGTGTGTGTGTGTGTGTGTATCTCCTCAGGGAAATTATAAACTCCATGAAAGTATTAGTTTATTTTTTGCCTTTTTCAACATACTTTGCATGAAACTGTTGCAGCAAGTGCTTGATCAGTGAAGAGAATATAGATCCTCAAGAATGAAGAATGACAATCAATTAATATTATATATGTATGTATATATATGCCACATATGTATATGTATATATACTATGAAATATTTTCTTATTCTGAATTTTTAGATAAAGCAAATGGTACCCTCAATTTTTTTCAGGTTATCTTGATGCACACATACACACATAATTATATATATATACTGTATTATAAATATATATGTATATATAATTTCATTAGGACCAAGTGATTTCATTACACTAGAGTCAGATTAATCCAACTGACTGATCAGACCAATAGAAGATCAGAATGCTCTGCCATAAATTGGACACAAATAGTCTATATGAACCTTAGGAGTAGATTTTCTAACTTTAGGCACTGTGTATTTTTCTGAGCTATTTCAATTCTGTTTTTCTCATAGAGCACAGCACCTTCTTAGATGGGGCACTCCATGATGAGTGGTCCTGTGCCAGTGTCTCCCATGTCATACAATCAATTTAAAAAATTTTAACATTCCTTGAGAATGTCCTTGTATTATTTTTTTCTGACCACCACATGAACACCCAAAAGACAAATAGCTTTTGTTGGGAGAGAACTCAACAGGTATCACAACCAAATGGCAGTCCCAAGTGGAATAAGGCTGTCAAATGAAGTCCAGCTAACTGGATCAGTACATTTTTTTTTTTGGAATGGCCACAGTGAAGAGAGCACCATAAAGCTGGTATAGATTTGCAATCAAAACTAATATAACAAACTTGTATGCCTGCCAAAAGGAGTGAATGACAGGTTCATGATAATGTGATTGCCACTTGCAAGAAAATGTCATATTACCATCTTCAGTACCTATGCCCCCACTGTAACAAAACCCTATGAAGTCAAAAAAATTTCTATGAAGATGTAAATACCTATATATATATATATATATATATATATATATATATATATATATATGTATGTATATATGTATATATATAATTATATAGTTTTATATAGTTTGCATATGTGTGTGCACATTGTATATATGCATATGTCCATATAGTATGCTTATATATAGAGTATGTATATGTATTTGTACTATATATATATATAAACCATTTTTTTTTTCTGCACATGGAGCTTTTAGATAAAGCAAATGGATCCACAGACTCTTTAAGGATACCTTAAACTTTTTCAAATGGTATCAGAAAGATATAAGATATAAGAACAATTCATTTGAAATATGCATAAGACTTTTTTGCAGTAGCAAAAGACTTAGAATCAATGTGAATGCATATTGAATGGCCAATGACTAAAGAAATGTATATGAGTGGAATAGGATGTTATTTTATATCAGAGTTTGATAAATAAGAGAAATTCACAGAAACATGATAATATCTCTATTACATAACCAATTAAATTCCCAGGAAACAAATAAAAAATATACATCCACAGAGACAGGAGATAAAGGAGGTAGAATATATTGTCATATGGGGTCATTGTATTTGGTTGTTCTTGGTTAACTTTTTTTCTTCATTACAAAGAAGGCTTTAATTTTAGGAGAAGGGTATGATGAATTAGCTATATCTAGAAATGACTGATTTTAAAAAGTATCAATTTTTTTAGAAAAGGACATTTTTGAAAATACATATTTTTAGGAAATCTTTAACAGATGAGACAAAATGATACATGGGATACATTGATTCTATAGCCATATTCCGTTAAAAACTCATAGTAATCAATACCAAAAGAGTGGTTGATTTCTTTCT
The DNA here is from genome assembly GCF_048593235.1 of Sminthopsis crassicaudata. Lineage (NCBI taxonomy): Eukaryota > Metazoa > Chordata > Mammalia > Dasyuromorphia > Dasyuridae > Sminthopsis > Sminthopsis crassicaudata. The sequence goes on from NC_133617.1 coordinate 514,314,300, forward strand.
CAGCAAATAATACCAAATATATTCAACCAACTATACATGGCCAGGGATAGTGACCTCAAGGCTGGTACTCAACAAATATTTATTAAGCTCTTAATATATGCCAGGTATTATGCTTAGCACAGGGGATATAAATACAATCAAAAAGAAATACAGTCCCTACCCTCAAGAAGCTGGCATTCTAATGGAGGGAACAATATAGTAAAGGAGAATGAAAAGCTGAGGATAGGGAGGAGGAAAAGGAAAGCTCTTGTGTAAAAACTTGGTGCTCAAGTATAGAAAATCAGAAATAGAACCAGAAGGGAATGAAGGTTGTACATCTTGGGTTCTTTAAATTTCAGTCCCTTTGATTGTCTAAGACCTCAGGATGAGATTGAATAAAGAGAATGAACTAGTAAAAATTACAGAAGAGATTATAACATTCTAACTGTATATGAGTGGCAACCATAGATCCCTGTTGTAGATATAAATATATGTATGTGTTGGCCACATCATGACTATAGTCATTTCTACAAAAGAGCAAAAGTATATTAAATATGATTAGAATTCCATTTATTCACATACTACAAATAATTATCTAGTGTTATTTTAAGTGTTTTATTCTGCATGCAATAAAACATATTGTTGACTATATAAGAGATCTGTGATAAGTATTCCTTTCCCTTATCAATACAGTAATAATCTATCCATGACTTCTACTCTTTTCTAAATTCTCCCATGTTTCTTCTGTGAAAGCATTTTTCTAGAAAGGTTAATATTTCATGAAAATCAGTACAGTATATAAACTGTCCACTTATTATCTTTTTTATTACATGACTAACTCACATCCTTTTCTGCTCTGTTTACTAGAATTAGATTTTTCCAAACTGAGATATAGCCCCTACAGGATGGAGCTTCAAGCAATGTTCAAAATTATTAGAAATTTTCAAGTACAACTCCTATGTGAATACATTTACTTTTTCCAATGAAAACACAATTCAAATCAAAGTCAACAAAAGCAAGCTTAGTAAAGAGAATTTGTTCCAACTGAAAGCCTGTTCATAGCCTGTTTAATACAGTGTGCAAAAAGTTAAGTTCAAGTTGCTGTGTTTAGATTTTGACACTATCATGATCTACTTGTGTTGTTTTGCTGCATACTGTTTTTGAATGTGAAGTATACAAACTTAAAAAATCTTTATGTAAAAGTTAAATGTATTGTCTATTTTAATTTTGTTTTATTCTTTTAGGTAAATATGATTTCATAAGCTTTTTTTTTTAAAGGGGAGGCTAACTTAAAACACTGAAATTACTAGGGGTTATAGATCTATTGTGTTTACCTGTTTGTCAACATCTTTGTGAAATGTTCTTCACTGTAGATTGCTAGTGCTCTTAAAGTATAGCATATAATGCTATACTTATATAGCAATAATGATGTGGCACAAAGTTTCTACTGGGCTTATATCCCAAAAAGATCTTAAAGAAGGGAAAGAAAGGGACCTATATGTGCAAAAATATTTGTGGCAACCTTTTTTATAGTGGCAAGGAACTGGAAACTGAGTGGATGCCCATCAATTGGAGAATGGCTCAATAAATTGTGGTATATGAATGTTATGGAATATTATTGTTCTGTAAGAAATGAGCAACAGGATGATTTCAGAAAGGCCTGGAGAGACTTACATGAACTGATGCTGAGTGAAATAAGCAGGACGAGATCATTATATACTTCAAAAACAATACTATATGATGATCAATTCTGATGGACGTGGCCCTCTTCAACAATGAGATGAACCAAATCAGTTCCATTTGTTCGATAATGAAGAGAACCAGCTACACCTAGCGAAAGAACTATAGGAAATGAGTGTGAACCACAACATAGCATTTCCACTCCCTCTGTTTTTGTGCACTTGCATTTCTGATTTACTGCTCAGGTTATTTTTACTTTATGTCTAACTCCGATTTTTCTTGTGCAGCAAAATAACTGGATGTGTAAACATATATTGTATTTAACATATACTTTAGCATATTAAAATGTATAGGTCTGCCATCTAGGGGTGGAGGTGGGAGGAAGGAGGGGAAAAGGTGAAAAAGAGGATTTTGCAAGGGTCAATGCTGAAAAATTACCCATGGATATATCTTGTAAATAAAATGCTATAATAAAAAAATGATGTAACACAAAGCCAGCAACAGTTATTTTCTTGAACATGCAATTTGAGGTATTTTCCTATTCTTCTGAGTCTGCCTGTGGTGGACACCCTGTGAGTCAGAGATCAAGGGACCATGATATGCCTTATGAAGATAAATTTAATATGTATTTGTTCACTGATTCCATTTCAGGAAATCTTGGAAGACTAACGAGTAATATATCTTAAGCTAGGGGGATTTTTGATTCCTTAAATCATACCACATAAATGATACCCTACTAAAGCTGAATATTTGTCTTGAAATATGCACAACAAATAAGAATTTTAATCTTGTTCTTTAAATCAAAACTCACATCTCTAACTGCCTATTGGCTATGCTGAATTTCATATTCCACATATATCTTAAATACAGCATGTCTAAAACAGAATCTATTATCTTTTTCTCAAATCTCTCTCCTCTTCCAACTCAAGGATACCATTAGTCTTCCAGTCATGCAAGTTCACAACCTAGCCAAGTATATTGAAAAGGCACACCTGGGAAGTATGTCATCCTCAGGTCCTCTCACCTCACTGACTCTATGCAATCTGTTACCAAGTGCAATCATTTCTATCTTTTAAACATTTCCCAAAAGCATCCCTTCCTCTCATCTGGCACAGCTTCTAGTGCAGGCCCTCATCATCCCATGTCTGGACTATTTCAATAGTCTCCTGGTTATTCTTAATGTCTCTCTCGGTTTTCAGTCCATCAACCACCCAGCTGCTAAAAGTGATCTTCCTAAACCTCAACTCTGATCATGCTGTTCCTTTAATCAGTAAATTGCAGTAGTTTCTTATCTCCTAAACCAAATATAAATCCTTTTTTAGTTGTTTTTTTTTTATTTTTTTATTTTAAAGCTCTTCTTCTCCAAGTACTCTACAATCCAGCAACAATGGCTATCTTGCTGTTGCTCCCATCTCTTGTTCCTTTTCATTTCCTGTCCCACTCCCATCTCACAGCAAGCCTGAAACTCCCTTCCTTCTATTCTCCTCTTCCTGGATTCTCTTCAAGACTCAGTTCAAAACCTGCTATAATTAAGAGGCATTTCCTTGTCTTCTTCTCATCCCCACCTCCACTGCCAGCGCCTTTCCTCGAGATTAGTTCCAATTTACCTTGTTTATTTCTTGAGTTGACATAGTAATTACATGTCATCTCACCTGTTAGAATACTTTTTGTTTTGTTTTGTTTTTATAATCCCAGCACTTAGTCCAGTCTGTGGAATACAATAAGCACTTTAAAAAAATGCTTATTGACTTGACTGTACAAAACTGGTCCACATTCATGAAGTAGTAACTTAATATACAAATACCTCTATCTGGGCCAATTTAAACTTCTAATGTAGCTTGCATACATTTGTTTAGAATAAATATTTCCATATTTTCTTTTGAATAATCTAAAAACATTCCAAAGAAAAACCATATGTTTATCATTTTCTCCATTAGAATGTGAGCTCTTACATGCAAGAATTGCTTGGTTTTGATTTGGTTTTGATTTATTTGTTTGTTTGTTTTTAATATACCCAGCACTTATATCAGTCCCTGGAACATAGTAAGCACTTAATAAATGCTCATTGACTTGACTGTACAAAACTGATTCACATACATAAAGTAGTAACTTTACATACAAACATATACATCTTGGTTAATTTAAACTTTTAATAGCCTACATGCATTTGTTTAGAATAAATACTTCCATAATTTCTTTTAAATACTCAGAATATTCCTAAGCAAATTCATGTGTTTTCAGATGTCATATGTAACAAAAACAGACTTTTGAAAAACAGATTTCCACAGACCCCAGAACATTTCACCTGATTGATCACATGAGAAATTGGTATGGAAGGTCTCCTAAAGATATAATCTGTCTGCACAACTGAAAATCCCTAATGGCTTTGCCTTTTTATACTTACTCATTCTGACCAGAACTTTTTAATTTGAAGGAAATAATGAACTCCAAGAGAAAAAGAGGAAAAGAGAGGTGGGGTAGGGGTGGAGCCAGAAAATAATGGAAGTGGAACTTAAGTTAGTCTGGTTAACATTTAGAGTTGAAAATGACTCAACAAGAGTCTAGGAACTAGCTGTGCAAACTGTTCTTTGTTCTTTTTTAAAAGAAAGGTCCAGAAAAGAGTCTTAAAGGCAGATCCAAAAACCTATTTTGGCTTTATAATATCTAACAAAAAAAAATCTCCATTGCCTCCAGAAATTGACATGGAAACATTGGCTTTAAGAACAAGAGAGATTGATGATTACATTGGGAATGAAAAATAGGAGGATGTCAGGGTGGATTTTATTTCATTTTTTAGTCCAAAGAGAAAGAGAAAAATGTGAAATACTGATACTATATCTAAAATTATTAAAAACATAACTGTTGATACAAGTCAATTCCAATAAATGTGTGATAGAAAGCGACATCCATATCCAGAGAGAGAACTATGGAGACTGAACATGGATCAGTACACAGTATTTTCACCTGTTTTTGTTGTTGTTGTTGCTGTTTGTTTGATTAGTTTTTTTTTTAATTTCTCATGTTTTTTTCCCTTTTTATCTGATTTTTTCCCCTAAAGCATGAGGAATATGGAAATATATTTAGAAGAATGGCACATGCTTAATCTATATCAGATTGCTTCCTGTCTTAAGGAGGAGGAATGAGGGAAGAAAGAAATTTGGAACAAAAGGTTTTGCAAAGGTGAATGTTGAAAACTATTTTTGCATATATTTGGAAAAATAAAATACTATTAAGAATTTAAAAAACAAAGAGATATGATTGTTGAGCCAACCAGGAACAATTAATTATTCTTAATGTTAAAAAATACATAACTTGGGAACTTGTAGAAATGATGAGAGAATATAAAATAAAAATTAAAATTTCATGGTCATCAGCTTTTAAAAAAAGTGGCATTAAATGTCATTTGTCTATCTGATACATATAACAGATAAGAAAGTTATGAGATCTAAATAATACAATTTGGCTGAGGTAAGGAAGAATTGTAAACATCACAAGATAAGTCTTTGGGCTCCTTCCAACCTTCAGAAAAGAATTATAAATCCAGCAGAAATTGGATACTTGAGATTTTGAACCAGGGAGTAAGTAAATAATGAAAACAAAATGTTGCATTTAGGGAAGGAAGAAGAGAAGGAAGATGGCAGTGAGATATAAAAACAGGATCCTGTAATAGTCTCCCTACAATTATATGACACAATGGATAGAGCACCAAGACCTGACATCAGAAAAACTGGGGTTCAAAACATAGCTTTGTCACTTTTGAGCTGTGTGAACCTGGCCATTTAATCTTTGTGACTCAGTTTCCTTATCTGTAAAATTACTGATAGCCTCTGACTCATAGGATTGTCATGAGAATCAAATGATTTAAATATATGAAATGCCTTGCAAACATTAAAAAGCTCTTTAAATGCCAGTTGTCACCCTTGTTATTTTCATCTCTAACCTAGATCTCTTAGTAGGCAAGCAGGTATTGTACAAAGCTTTTAATCTGGAAAATCAGCTGTATCTTGTCTGTGTTTTTGGTTGGCAAGAGAGACTATTGAAGAGTGGCAAGCAAGCATCAGGCTCAATGAAATCTGGGGCACAGTTGTCTCTTGTCAAGAAGCTTCACCTTCCTGAGTTCAAATCTGGCCTCAGTCACTTACTAGTGTGACTGTTTATCTCATGTTCCTTATCTATAAAATGAGCAGGAGAAGGAAATCACAAACCATTCCAAGATCTTTTAAAAATCCCAAAAGGCTTTATAAAGAATTGTAACCAACTAAAAACAATTCAACAACAACAAATAAAAATCACAACTATAGTATAGTTTCCTACCAAGTTTATGATCTCTTTTCCCAATTCACAATCTATTTCTTCTTTTTTATCCCTTTAGTCAAGGCTTTTTCCACTCGTGACCCTTTTCCATTCAAGAATTTTTTTCCATGACCCAGAGGATATAGGTATATAAATCATTTGCTAAAAATAAATCATAATTTCCCCCCCAAAAAACCCAGTCAGTTACAAGTCACAAAATCCCTTTTAAATATGATATGCCATTCTAAGGCACAATTTTGAAGCTCAGAGTCCAAGTGTCAAGAATCAAATTTTTTATTTTTGCATTAGACTATCTCATTTATTTGGAACTATGTCCAAAGGGCTATCAAGCTGTGCATACCCTTTGATCTAGCAGTGACTCTACTGGGTCTGTATCTCAGAGAGCATAAAAAAGGAAAAGGACTCATATGTACAAAAATGTTTGCAGCAGCCCTTTCTGTAGTGGCAAGGAGCTGATCAATTGGGGAATGATTGAATAAGTTATGGCATGTGAATGTAATAGAATTTTATTGTTCTGTAAGAAAAAATTAGTGGAATGATTTCAGAAAGACCTGGAGAGATTTACATGAACTAACGATATTGAATGAAGTGAGTAGAACTAGGAGAACATTGTTCACAGCAACAACAAGATTATATGATGATCAGTTCTGTAGGATGTGGCCTTTTCAACAGTGAGGTGATTCAGTCCAATTGTCTTATGATGAAGAGAGCCATCTGCGCCCAGAGAGAGAACTGTAGAACTGGAACACAGCATAATATTTTCACTTTTTTGTTATTGTTTGCTTGCATTTTGTTTTGTTTCTCTTTTTTTCCTTTTTTGATCTGATTTTTTTGTGCAACATGATAATTGTGTAAATATGTGTATAAGAATTGTACATATTTAACATGGATAGCTTGCCGTCTAGGGGAGAGAAAGAAGAGAATAGGGAGAAAAAACTTTAGAACATAAGGATTTGCAAGGGTGAATATTGAAAATCATCTGTGCATATGTTTTGAAAATTTTAAAAATTAATAAAAAATAGAATTTTTCACTCACCTTTCCTGTTAACTATACATTTCAAAATTTGTGTACACATATCAGAGGCCATTTCTCACTTCTTAAAATTTTATCTCCTGTTCTAGGATTCTTTATTCTTATTCTTCTCTATTTCAACACTACTTTCTACATTTTCAGATTAAAGTTTCTCTAATCCAATTTTCAAAACTTCAGTGAAATATATTCTTACAAGCCTTGGTTAGGTCTTTTCATTTCCTGGGTGGAAGCAGGCCATTTTTAATCTATGGTCCAGAAATTCAAATAGCTTCCTCAGAATTTCACATCTTCTTTGGCATTTATTTTCCAAATCTGCTTTTATCATTCTTAAGCTTTTGCCTTCAATTAATCAGTGATGAAAACAATTCAGGGCCCCTACAGATTTCAATTTCTTGCTGATGAATGATCAAAATATTCTTTTAACTCTTTAAAGATCTTTTTGTAAAGGTCTTTTTTGCATATGCCACTCTTTTGCTTTTAAAAAAAATTTCCATGGTGTTCTATTGCTTTTTAAAATAAAGTTCAAATTCTCTTTCTTAGCATTTAAAATCTTTCATATTCAAACTTTACCTTCCCTTTCCAATATTTTCTCAT